>NC_089748.1:65302615-65322615 GCF_040412425.1 Macrobrachium rosenbergii
TAGGAAGAGGAGCTGTATTTTTCTTTTGGGCTGAAATTTGATATAGATTTTGCAACAGCGGAAGTATGATTTATATCTATCTTGGTTCTCTCGTTGTAAACGAATAGTCACTAGAATGCAGCTTATAATTTTGGTATTTATTCCAAAGGTCAAAATAAAGATTCAAAATTAATGACAATATACGGGGGTGGGACCACACAACTCCGTTGCATTTGAATTTTATTTATTTCTTATTTTAGCATATCGGCATCGATGACAGAGAACTTACTAAAAAGCTTTAAAATTATTGATAAAAAAGAAAAAAAGTTTATTTGGAAATTTTCTTTGAAAATATATGGTAGGGTTAACCATTTGTTTCTTTAGTTAAGGTGAATACGGCGGACTTAAGTTAGAGTTTAGTTTTACACGAACGACTTAACCACGGGATATTTTATAAGATCCAGAAAGGACCTAGGATTAGCAGACAATCAACGTAAAGGAAGGTATATTATGAACAAAATTTGAACATATTCTGCAATTTTTTTATAACGTCGCCAAAAACACTGTAGATAATACGACCGTGACCTACGTCGTAGGGCAAAAAAAAAAAAAAAGTAAGGTGTCGAAAGGTTGGAAAGGCAAAGAACTGATAAATTTTTGAAGATAGGTCTTCCAGTAAAACTCAAATGAAATTCTCTCAGAAATTTTCATATAAGCCGAGAATAAATTTAGTGCATTTCATTGGAGGACATAACCAGGACCCAGGGAAAAAATATTGCTGAGTTATACTTTTGTACACATACACACACACACACATCTACACACACACACTACACACATCATCTATATATATATCTATATATATATATATATATATATATATATATATATATATATATATATATATATATATATATATATATATATATATATATATATATATATATATATCATGATATATAGTCTTATCAGCAAGATTACCCATATATATATATATATATAGGGGAGGAATTTAGACAATTTATGTTAAAAGGGCATACAGTTTAAACCCCATTCCAAAATACTCGGTCACAACTGTATACAGAACCTCCTGGAAATACCAACAGGTGGAAAAGTGGATATTCATAGTATAACTACTAAGAGTGGTAGTGATAAAGCTACGGTCAAAAGAAAAACTTGATTCCTGGATTAGTTTTGTGAATGTGTATAACTACGTTACGATCAAACAAAAAACTCCAGTTTCTTGTTTACGCTAAAT
The DNA here is from genome assembly GCF_040412425.1 of Macrobrachium rosenbergii. Classification (NCBI taxonomy): domain Eukaryota; kingdom Metazoa; phylum Arthropoda; class Malacostraca; order Decapoda; family Palaemonidae; genus Macrobrachium; species Macrobrachium rosenbergii. The sequence continues at coordinate 65,303,853 of NC_089748.1, forward strand.
TCAAAACTGTAAGCTGATATGAAAAAAATTCCTACTTAATTGCTGCAGGAAAATAAATATCCTTTATTCTGTTATTTTCCTTATTTTAGAAAATATGTTGAAATCCCATTTTTTCAACGTTTTATGGTTTTGAATAAAGTTTGAGTGATTTAGTAATTTTTAGAAACATCTTCAAAGAAATACATCACTTAACAAAGGCATTAAAACCAGCAGTTTTAACCGTTTTAAAATGAAATTTTACCATTGAGTCGACCCCAAGATCTGTTGATAAATTATTCATGGATATTTTTATGCCATTTATGTTTAATCCCTAAGTGTTTTCACCATTTGTTTTTTTTAAATCGGTTATCATTATATGCATTGGATCATTTATGAAATTTATACGTTGTTGAATGTCCAAAATAGATCCACCAGTAGACTCCCTTAAGGTGTTTCATCGTGGCTAAGGTCAAAAAGCAAAATTTGAACCCTGATAACATCAGAAAAATCAATTCAAAAATTTCTTACATCTATTCGAAAGTCAATCAGCAGTGAATACAACCCTCGTTAGACCTTGTTATCCTGGAATCACTTTTCATCAAACAACTTATTTTCCATGGGTTACGTCCTCCTCTTAGACATATTTTCCTGAGATTTTCCATTTACCTTATGTTTACACTGTTTAAACGATCAGCTAATTTCTCTCAGCACTGTCTTAATCTTTGCATTTTCACGTTTCAGTCCCTGGGACAGATCTGCTTCAATTTTAGAAGCTTTACTTCTCTGTGTCAAATTCATTTTAATGAATGATTTTTAAAACTTTGTTTTAATTTTAGTTCAGTGACGTTTCAGAAATTTTGTATGAATGTTTTTTTTATTTTTAGCTTTTATCATTTTACAAAGAATTTTATTGCACAGCTATTTTAATCTGATGATTAATTAATCCGATAATTACGAAACGTTGAATAAAGTCAGCTTGTATATCTGTGTCCTCTGCCCTTCATTGTGATTTTGTATGGATTGACTCCTGACACTCCTCACACTAACTGTATATATATATATATATATATACAGAAATTCATTATATATTCTATATATATTGGTATATATATTATAGTCGTGAAAACAATTTCCGTTGTTGGCAACTTCCAAAATACTAGTCTAGGTCACAACTAAGATTACAGAACATCTCTGGAAATACCTTAATTGGATATTCTAGCACAAATGATTAGAGTAGTAGGTGAATAAAGATTACGGTCAAAAGCATTTGACATTTGGATTACATCTATGAATGTCATAACTACGTCAGGTGATTGAATACACATAAAGTTAGCAGTTCGAGTCTCTTCAGGGCTGGGTGTTTGTTACGTTTATGGTGCATTATGATTACTCCAGACCTCCAAGGATCAGTTTAATATTGAATGGATGTATAATTTTCCAGGTGACCTGTTTTCATAGTTTTTTTTTTTTTGTAATTTTATACACTGGTGATTCCTACGTCTATGTGAATTAAGATTATTAGCTCTAGCACTGTGGATTTTAATATAAACTGCTGTGTAAAAACAGAAAACAGATATCTGGTATTCTTCAAAGTTAGACTCAGGTCCATTAATCTTCTCCAGATCCGCATACACCGCAATTCTTCTCTCTGCTTCAAAATTATCCTAGTCTGTGAATTAACATTCCACTTTATAAGGCAAAGGTGTTTCAGCAATTCTTCTATGACATGTGTCCTAAATACTTTTTATCACTCGGAAACTTACGCACAGCTGCTGGTGCCACCCGTCCACACATTTACCTCCACGTACCTCTACGAGTCGCCTGCTTCAGTGATAGCAGTTAATTAGACTCCTGTTGGGTGATTACCTTAGTCTAGGTGAATTAAGATTACAAAGACTCTCCAACAACAGTTAATTAGACTCCTATTGGGTGAATATCCTAGTCTAGGTGAATTAAGATTACATAGCCTCTCCGACAGCAGTTAATTAGACTCCTGCTGGGTGATTACCGTAGTTAGGTGAATTAAGATTACATAGCCTCTCCGATAGCAGTTAATTAGACTCCTGTTGGGTGATTACCCTAGTCCAGGTGAATTAAGATTACATAGCCTCTCCGATAGCAGTTAATTAGACTCCTGCTGGGTGATTATCCTAGTCTAGGTGAATAAGAGTACATGGCCTCTTCGATTCCGGTAAACGAGTAAATTCCATCTATATGAGATCTCTCTCTAATATAATAACTCTCAATGCAAATTCTCTTTCCAATATGGTTGATGAATGCCTTTTCATTCCTAATCAATTTTTTTAAATGTTATATCCTACCATTTTAATACTGCTAGACTGTAAAATATTAATCGAAGACTTACATAAATTTTGCTACGCATCTTGGAAGAGTGACTGAGAGTACTTTGGCAAAGAGACGAGTTGGTGATCTGCTGGTGGTCCGTCCCCGTTATTATCTTTGCGAAGACATTAAACTCTGGAAGTTTGCCGCTTTCCGGTGGGTCCTCAGTTCCCTCTGCAAGGCCAACTTCCGCTCCCGGCTCCTCGTGGACCAAGAAAGCTATTCAAAAGAAGGAGGAGAATAGGAAGGTTTTTTTTTAACTTTTATTTATGAATAGGAAGATCGACAAGTTTCTGGATTAACGGAAATTGAGAGTTAAAATTTTGAGGGGAAAAGAAAAATGCAGTTATATGGCAGTTATTATTATGGGAGGGTAGAAAGTATGAAGAGAATATGAACGGCGGTACGCAATTTCATTGCACTCGCGTGAGTGCACTCTATCCCTTTCCACTCTGAGAATAGAATGGAATAGAGCATAGAATTTAGGCCAAAGGCCAAGCGCTGGTTCCTATGAGGTCATTCAACGCTGAAACGGAAATTGACAGTTAAAATGTTTGGAGTGTGTAACAGGAGAATAACATCGCAGTTGGACTATGAATCAATTATTATTATGGGAGGGTAGAAAGTAAGATGGAAGAAAGAGAATATGAACGGAGGTACAGTAAAAGGAAATAAATGGGTTGCAGCTAGTGGCCAAAGGGACGCTGCAAAGAACCTGAAGCAATGCCTACATTGCACAGCATGAGGTGCACTGAGGGCATTACCTTCCTACGGGGCCTTCCACTGTGAGAGGTTTTTGATAGTTACCCATTCTTGGGCCTGTGGCATGAGCATTGTAATGGGACCAATAATAGCTCGGACGGGAGCAGTTTTTACTGGGATTATATATATGATTATTTCATAATATCATTTGCTTACCATATAGCCCTCCATATAGGTTTTATTTATTGGCCTGAATGAGTAAATGAAGTAAATGAAGATTATTTGTGTTTCCTGAGCGTCAATTCGTAATTAAAACTTTTATTAATTACAGAATTATTATAAAGTGGCCTACAAAGATTTTATTCTTTTGAATGGAGAAGTGAGAAATTTTTTTAAAACGAAAAATCAAAATTTGATAATCGAACAAAGATGAGATTACCATTACAGTGCAGAGAACGTATTTGCGTTGTTTAAGCAGAGAAAAAGAGTTGTCACAAGACCCGTTATGAGAGAGTTGACAAATTGGTTTCAGCCTTCAGATGTTTGACTGAATGTGACTAAACTGAATTCATCAGGACAATGTAAATTTTTAATGAAACTCGTTGTCTTTACTTCATTGCAAGAATGACTTTTTGATGCCAATCATCAGATTCAAAGGATTAGTCCGTGAATCAAAGGTATTAGATATTTTGATTCAGCCTAATGGGCGATGGATTGGTACAGCGACTAACTTATTAAATGCATATTTTAACTGATATGAATAGGGACCACGTGAATTGGAATTTAATCTCAGCCTAATGGACTGATGGATGTCTGTCTGTCTATCTTCTACAACGTCTCTCTCTCTCTCTCTCTCTCTCTCTCTCTCTCTCTCAGCCATTCTAATTTGTTTTATTTACTTCTCCAATAACCACTGATACCTTCTGTCTTTAATAAAAGTTTTAATTACGAATCGATGCTCACTAACACAAACAATCTTGGAGATGTAATCACAAGTTTGTTAACGCATACGGAAGTCTTTAAATATTAGTTCCATATGGTGATGAGATGATGAAGGAAGAAGGAGATGGCTTGGACCTGTGCATTGTACAACCCCTAGAAGAACAGTATGTGAGAGTGTCAGCTATGCCCCTGTGGCCACTAGAAGAGCTGGAAGACCCTCACATACCTAGAACTACGAGAAGGGAGATTGGAGATGAGTGGAGAGTTGTGGAAGATAAAGCACATGAAATACATGAGTGGCGGAATTTCACAGAGCCATTGCGTCACGTGGCGATGGTGACGATGATGATGATGACTAGATAAATAATGAAATACCTTCATTATAATATCAGTATTACAATGATGAGTTCAAACAGAGGCCTTTATTTTGAAATATCATTCTTGGGAAGCTGTTGATAAGACGTTTGTTTTTTAATTCTTTAAACTGAAAATCAAATTCTATTATAAATTTCAGAAGACTTTTCCTCTTCAAATTTTCCCTGAAGAAGACTGACATAACTGTTTCCAAAAGAAAATGAAAACCTTGTCACATGCACAGTTGCGAAACCTTAAAAAAATCTGACTTCGAAAATATATCGAGAGTAACAAAGGCAATATCTCCTTTTCCGAGAAGTGCAACATCTTCGATATTACCAGAGTTCACAAGAAAAAAAATCTTGTGAAGAAGTGAGGCAATTCTTTTGATATCAAAGCGTTAGCTCTCAGTCTTTTGTCATTGCAATGAGTTCATCCGAAGAAATTGTAATGAGATCATCTGAAGAAATGGAAAAGCCTTCAGCATTTCTAATATTTCTTCTGATGCGACAGATACTGGAAGATATTTTTAGCTATAATGTGGTTCGTATTCAATAAGCTGTAGGTCTCTCTCTCTCTCAACGATTTGATTCTCTTCTATTAACGATTTGATATGATATTGCCAGGTTATATAATTTTATCCATGCAAAGCATAACCGACAACATTTTTCTAAAAAGACTGAGTGTAAGTTTTAAGTAAATTTTATGAATATAAGAATACGTGATCTGAATGCATGTCTTTTCTTACGTACGGCTCGCGAGGAAGAAGGGAAATTTGCTTTAACTGTCTCTCCTGCTACTGTCTGACTCCGCTTCATTTCATTTATATATTTATTAAGGAAATGCAACGTCACTGAAGAAACATAAATCTCGTCTTCTCTCGTACGCGGACCAAATTAAGAGGAAACCTGAGAAGCAGAACGGAATAAACCGAGGAACACTGAATTTGTGGCAAATACATTAAGGGAATCATGGTGCACTGATAAGCTTTTTAAAAAAAATGGAAGAGAAGAGGCAAAAACTAAAAAGGGCACACAGAACAAGTTTAAGATTAATTACAAACCATTACTGGGATAGTTTCTTTTTAGAAAAATCCACTTGAAGTATCAATAATACGCCAAGCTTGTGAGAGAGTCTAGCAACGATTCATATTCTTTCAGTGATAACAAAATATACTAAAAAAATTAGCGAAATGTAGGAGAAAGTTCATTAAAAAATATTTGCTGACCCCATGAGTTGTTAACATGTGTAGAGACAATAATAATCTAGATGGTAACAATATAAATAGACATTAAAGAGATTGTGCGATATCAAGAAATTTCCTGAATTCCCCGTAAAATAAACAGAAGCAAGTAGCTTATAAATTTGAATAAACAGTGGTTAACTGTCCACAAACAATAATATCATTGCTTCATTATTGACCTTACATGTACTGATGCATTACTAGTGATTAAAGAAATGTTTCTATATTGTACGTAATGGATTGCATTTCAGATATTCTAAGTGCGACTCCAATACACTAAACTAAAGCATTCTACAATGACAGTACAGTAGGAATGCAGATAAAATATCAATATTTTAAAATATAAACGAAATATCAGGCTTTTTCTTTGGTACTAAGCAGCTAACGTGTCCGTTCTGCCTTTAGAGGTATCCTTGCAATAATAATAATCTTGATACACATTATATTTATGGCTAAAACGAAGCGGTCACCTTTTACGATGAAAAGAGAATCGTCGATTTAGTTGTTTTGAACTGTTGGCCTGAGAAAGTAATTCCACCTGTTGCGAGATGCGTGGGTGGAGGGTGGAAGGGGAGAGGAGCTCTTCCCGCCTAAATTCGTAAACAGTTGCCTGTTGACCGTGATGTATAGAACTTCATGATTTTTACCTTGTGGCCGTGCACGCTATTTCTCTCGTTGTTTTCGCCAGTTATAACTTTTTTGTAGTGTTATAACTTAACTCTTCATGCAATGGCACAGATGGTCGCTTTACGTGAATCTGGCTAGGAAACCAAGCAAATTGTTATTAACTCTGAGTAAGCAGTCGTCCTGTGTGGCGTTGGTTGGCGAAATTTAAGAAGGGAGGAAGGGTCGAGTAGCCAAAAGCAAAACTAAAACCAGTACGTCCAAAAAAGACAATTCGACGTTCAGTGAGACAATGAATGTTCTGAAACGTGAGTTAGAGGTAATTCTCGTAGTACAGAGAAAAGTGAAGGAAAACAATCCAGGCCTTTTATGAAGTTTTCAAACCGAACGATTCATTAACTCTGATACAGAGGAAACTCCTGAACTATGGATATAAACGTCGTGGGGATCAGTTTGCCAAAAAATACCTTCAGTGGGTACAAACTAGTGGTTAGATTGGTGTTCAGACGAAATGTTCGTAACAGTAACGAGTGTTAAGGTCTACCGCCGTTCTGATAGGGACCGGGCAGACCCCCGGTACCTGAGTGCTACAGTAATGCACCCTGATTCATGAATGGTTTGGGCTTCCGTTGACGGGTAAGGGTCTTGGTAAGTTAGCTATTATGCCCAGAAAAAAAAAAAAAAGTAAATTGATATGTTTATTTTGAGTTATTAGACGAACATCATGCTGACTGATTTGATCTCGCTAAACCCAGCACTTTTCGTAAGGCCAAGATAATGAAAGACTGGTTTGCTGGTTGCCTTAATGACTACATAGATAATTAATTGGCCAGCTAATAGCCTTGTTATTAACCCTATTGATAATCTATGACACCCTACGAAAAGCAAGATAAAGTCGTCGGTTCGATTACAAAGTTTGGGAGTGCTGAACTTAATTCCTAGAACAATATCCTTCCTGAATTCTTAAGAAATCTTGGACTATCAGTGCTCAAGGGGCTTAGTGAGGTGAAGAGATGAAAAGGACGCAATCTGAAGTACTAAAAGTAAGTACCAGTTTATATGAGTGTTTTATTTAAAATTTTTCCATGCTACTGTATGTTAAATTAGACTCGTGCAAACATCAGCTACTGATTCTGCACTTGCTGATCGGGGCTTCGGGGAGTTTGAGAAGGGATGTTGCTTGGGTTTTTGCTGGGAGGGCTCGCGTCCATTTAGGGAGGATGAGGTGTGCCTGGCGGTTTAGGGGTCGCTGTCTGGTCCCTATTCCATCGTGTCTTCCTTCTGCTACTGGAGGAGAGTTTGTGATTTCACGTTTGCTGAATATTTAGAGTATGTTTCTTGACGGCGATGTTTAGCCTTAGGCTATTAAAACAAAGTCTAATAAAAGATAAGTCTGTTCGTGCGCAGGTGGTAACGTCACCTAACCTGAGTATCCTGAATTACGGAAAACGGAGTGATTAATGGGGGACTTTTATTTTTATCTGTTATTTTGTCCACTTCTCAGTCACACTATTTAACTTTATTAATTTCAAATATATCATTCGTATTTAAAGAAAAGATAATATAAATAGTACGATTAAAATATATACGTAATGTTTCTGTCTATTCTTGTTATAAATTTAGCTTACTTGAAGTTAATAATATTGGTGAGGAGTGGCCAGTTTACACTGTAGGCTACTGTATCAGTAAATTACTGTGTAATATTACAAATGACTGTGTATTATTATTATTATTATTATTATTATTATTATTATTATTATTATTATTATTATTATTATTATTATTATTAGACTGAAGTAATTACTTAGTAATTTATAAAAAGTTACTGCAGTAAATAAGTAGAAATGAGAGAGAGAAATGAACAAAGCATCTTACACATTATAATGTAATTTGGCGTTTAACTAGATAATTAACCTTTGAAATATAAGCTTCTATCCTCATGTTTTTTTGTTGTAGATTTTCCAGTTTACCTTCTGTAGTGGAATAATTAGCATTGATATGGCTGCATAACAACTTGTGAAGATGCAGAAAGGGATGAAATAACACCGAGTATAATGTGTAAGTGTTTTCGTAATTGGATGTGCAGCCACTGACAGCACAATTGCTATGCATGATTGATTGCCGCAGCCAGAGTTCTGCACACAACACTTGCTCGTTGCTGAAAGACTTGGTTTCATGTAACGGACCCAACATTTTGCGGGCTAGATGACGTCATTGCGCGGCTCGTGCTACTTTTTGGCAGCAAGTGAACAGACTTATCTTTTATTAGAATTTGTATTAAAAGGCGTCAGTAGTGGTGTTCTCTATGGATGACCTCAATCACCTTGATTATCTCTATATATATGTATATATATATATATATATATAAGAAGAGCAATATATATATATATATATATAATATATATATATATATATATATATATATCTTATATATATATATATATATATATATATATATATATATATATATATATATATATATATATATATATATATATATTATATATATATATATATATATATATATATATATATATATATATATATATATATATATATATATATATATATATTGTTATATATATATATTTATATATATATATGTATATATATATATATATATATATATATATATATATATATATATATATATATATATATATATATATATATATTATATATATATATATATATATATATATATTTTGCTATGGGAAATCAAAAGATCATTTAAAAGACCACCCTCATAGTATAGTAAGGCACATTTATTTTATTTTACCATTTACCTTAAGCTTTATGAAAGCCTGAATTCTACTGTGAAATACTGTCCTCCTGACCAAATATAGTAAAGGTGTAGACCACATAAGTAGCCTAATTACCTGCTGCTAAATATTTCCGCTATGCATGTAGGGTAATCCTATTTAACAAGGGTCTACTGTCCATTCAAAATAACCGTTTCGTTTGTCTGATGCACATAGAGAGTTTTTGTCATTGGGAAATTTGATAAATCTCTGCCTCAAACAAGTATTTTCTTTCACCAGGTCATATTTCTACTGCTAGATAGAGATGTATCATGACTGTATTCAATAAGATTGAAATGGGTACTAGTTAATTTAACTTTCATAATGGTTCAGATTATTTCTTCTGTTAGTAAACAAAATTGATTCACAGTTCTCCAGTCTGGTCAGTGATCTTTATTGGCATTTCACAGCTAATCGTTTTTTGCCGCCCCATTTTAATTATTATATTAACTTTTAGATGGCATAAATTGAGTCCATCAAAATCAATTCAGGGATACGATTCTGTGTCTGTGATGCTCTTATTTGCAATGCCTTACCCTAAATTGACTTCGCCCCTGCTTCCCAGTAAACAACTGTCACATATTAATTTAAAAATACAGTATAAAGTCTTTTTAATTGAATGCTTAGTCTGGACTCTAATGAGAAATTTGTTTTTATTATAGATTTTCTTTCAATGGAAATGGAAACCTCCTGGTTTATTTTGCCCGCTAATTATTTGCTGTTATAGTTTAAATTTGGAATATTAATCAACCTGGTGTTGATTTTATTTCCTAAAGAGTACTTAATTCACAATGATAATAATATAGTACCCCTTAGCTTATTGGCAGTTACCTAATATGGTCCTTATGCTATTAACAATTATCGAAATGATTTCCAATACCCCCTTACCATTAGCGTTATATCATCATTAGCAGACTATAATAACTCCGAAAAGGACAGAATTTCGATTACCATTTTAAATACGGAATGTTAACACACTCGAGCAAAGAGCAGGTAATGTCTCGTATACTTTAAGAAAATTAATGGTGAAGGCTCGTGTTAAATAATATGAAAATTATATCCGTCTATAACCCTAGTAATTCCTGATACTAATGTAAAGCAAGCGACTTATTATAATTTCTAGAGGAGTAACATTGTTACGTTTGTTTGAAGTTTAATTATGTAGTATTTGCACTCCCCGCCTTCTATTTAGCTGTATTGTCATAACTGAAAGAGCATTAACCTAATAGGTAGATATTTATTGGCTGTTCAAGCAGTATAGAATTGGACCCACTTTTCGGAGAACTTGTTGGATGAACACCGTCTTGTAATGTTACTTTACAATTGATTATGGGCTACAGTCGAAAATGAAATTTAGGTAGGAAGATTACGAGTTTCAAAAAAAGCCAATAGGATAAACCAGCGAGTGCAACCTTAGTAAATAAATAGTGGAAGAATGGACAGGGGCGTGGCTTACTCTTGTGAAAGTTCGAAGTAAATATTATGAATGATTACAGGAATCTTAAGCTGAAAGCTGGGAATGATGCAACGAGTTTAAAAAAACCAAAATCGTGCTCGTGTCATTTTAGATGAAGTGAAATTAATTTCTATACATGAATAATTAAAAAGTGATCATACAGTGTGATATAAGTATATATATATATACTAATATATATATATATATATATATATATATATATATATATATATATATATATATATATATATATATATATATATATATATATATATATATATATATATATATATATATATATTTATATATATATATATATATATATATATATATATATATATATATATATATATATATATATATATATATATTTATGCAGTCCCAGGTTGTATTATGACATATGATATTATCGCCGATATATTTATTCTTTCGATTTTCGGTTATCGGCGCCTCTGTTAGATATATCGGCGCCATGTTATTCGGCGATTTTCGTCGCTATTTTATTCCTTTTATATGTATAATATTTTATTCTACCTTCTCTCTCTCTCTCTCTCTCTCTCTCTCTCTCTCTCTCTCTCTCTCTCTCTCTCTCTCTCTCTGCATTCTTGACGCCAGACATTGCAAATATTTGGGAAGCTTCAGTTATTTGTTCGACCCAAACAAGAGAACCTTTTTCTTTGATATTCACACATACACACATATATATGTATTATAATATAATTATTATATATATATATGAATGTATATATATAATTATATTATAATATATTATATATATATATATATATATATATATATATATATATATTTAATATATATATATATGTATGTATTTAAGTGAGTGTGTGTGTGTGTGAATATGTGTGAATAAATAAATGCAATGTCAATGGCGGTCAAGATGGCAGAGAGAGAGAGAGAGAGAGAGAGAGAGAGAGAGAGAGAGAGAGAGAGAGAGAGAGAGAATAAGTATTAAAAAGAACTATCTATTAATATCAGTGTGGAAAAAAATAATGATGACCCTCGACACATCCCTCAGTGATTGTCTTCTGAGCGATGATGCCTTCCAAGAGAGATAGAAAGAAGATTGCGGTTTGGGTCATGGTTTAATGACCTGCCCTACCTGTCAGTCAGAAAACAGTTACATGAGTCAAGTACCCTAATTTACTGTTCACGCACTTCAGTAACACCTAATCCCTGGGAAATATTGGATCAGCTGCTCTCTGACAAAAGTAGAACAAATAACTGAAGCAAGTGCCGAGTGTGCAAAACAGTGTGGTGTAATTTAAAAGGGTTTTCCTTTCCGCCAAACTTTTCATACAACTGTTTCATAACTCAAAATTCTACCTTACACCTTTCTTTGTACACTAAGTTATATTATTTCCCTTTAACGTAAAGTAACCTCTATAGCAGTCCAGTGTTTAGTGTCGCAAAGAAATTTCATATGTTTAGCACATTTTCAGTCTTTTTGTTATTTCAGTGACATAGGTAATTCATGCATCTTATCTTATATAAGAACTTAGGATTTAGTGAAAATGAAAAGTTTCTTTATTTTTTAAATCATTCGTGAACATTATCTTTTATTTCTTGGAGGTCTGAAAACCATTTTTAACATAGTTGTAAACCGCTGTCAGGTCAAATACCAGTAATTTTTTGCGACCCTGCTCCTCTTACTGGTACCTAATCATCCCTAATTTGAGAGTCGCGGTGTTGTATATGAGAAATGCAGGGCATGTCACAGAGCCGTTTAATAATATTATATTTAAAAATGTTAGATACAGAGAAATGTAGAAAGACACGGAAGGAACTCATCAAAAAATATTACCAAATTCATGTCTTGCCTTGTAACAAGGATTTCAAAGCTGATATATTGTAAACTTAATTAAACTTGAATACAAATGCAAACGGTTAAATCCCCTAGAATAACTCACGTTTCATGTTTGGATACAAGCGAACACGACCAAACCTCTAGTGATAGGAATGCAATACGCATACACAAGGACTGAAATCCAATTATTCCATATTGGTTGATCTTATTGTGTTTCCTAAGCACTTGGAGAGAGAGAGAGAGAGAGAGAGAGAGAGAGAGAGAGAGAGAGAGAGAGAGAGAGAGAGAGAGAGAGCAAGTGCTACATCGATTTTATTTATTTATTTATTTATTTTTTTACCTGAGCTGCCAATAGCCGAATTCTACATACAATCAGTTTTCCATTTCATGACCTGATGGAAAAAGATAACCCCAATATCTTTGAGGCATTCATTCTGCCAATATGCCATACAATGAGGAAAGATTACTGCTACCGACAATTTAGAGGGTTTAGGGTTGTCGTTTGCCCAGATTTGCATGTGGTAGCTATATTTTCTTAAGGGAAAGTCTCAGACCACTCCATTGTTGATCTTGTTTTATTTTCCGCTAAGAAAGGAGCAAAAGGAGAGAGGTGGAGTACATTTAGGGGTCCCACTTAACCTGTACATTATGGAAGAGCATCATCGTGGCTTCTCTTGCTGCTGAATCTTAGGACTGAGCATTCATCCAAAGACCTGCTTAGACTTTTAAGGTCTTTTTGATCTCCATTGACATTAAGGCGTCGTCCATGCAGCTGTGATATGCGTCTGGCATGGGGATCTTGCAGAAAGCAAGGTCTTCTAAGACCATGTACGAATCGGTAAGAGGGACTCCTAGAGAGGAGCCTATCGCCACTCCATCTTGCTGGAAGAATAAATGACCTCTGTGGATGTTGAAAAGAACCTTCTTTGCAATGGCCTTTACTAGGAACCTTGAGGGGTTCATGGTCGCTAATTTGGGAAATAATGATACTAGTAGTGGAAGAGTTCTTCAGCACCCTTTGGAATTCTTCCAACGATCGAAAACAGTGTTTATTAGAATTATACGGGTTAGTGCCTCGTTAAATTTCTTAGCCAGTTGGCACGTAGTAAAATTAGTTGTACCCCAGTTGAGACCCTCAGATTTTCACGGGTTTTACGAATCCATGAATTCCAGCGGCTAATACGTTTAACGTCCTGGTGATTATGTCGTGAAATATTATGAATTTTATGTAAGATATTTCAGAAGAACTTTTTTTTTCTAAAAGTATATTAAGGTGCCAGGAAGGTATGAGGAGAAATTGTCATATACAAAATGGGATTCAGAACTACTATTTAATGGAGTTGATAAAAGAAAAGCTGCGACCGAAATATACTGACACATATCAAAATACCCTCATAATTACGCACGAGTCACATATTGTGAAAAAACAAAAATGCCAATAAACTCTCAACTCAACCTCACTCCTACTTCTCACCTCAACCTCAACTCAACCTCATTCCTACTTCTCACCCGAATCTCAACTCAACCTCACTCCCACTGAGCCCACCCCAACCTCAAATTAACCTCACTCCTAATTTTCACACTAAAATAATATATATATATATATATATATATATATATATATATATATATATATATATATATATATATATATATATATATGTTATATCAAACAAACGTTCATACAACTTTGTTTTCAACTTACCTTTGTAAAAGTCACGCAAGTTGATAGCTGCATTCACTCCAACCTCACTCCTACTTCTTACCCTGTTTCGTTATCTGCCTTTAACATATATAATTAAAAAAACTAACACTGACACCCGTGCGAGAGTCAGTCATTCCACCAACCTCTTAGTTAGGAAACCAGGGTTCGTGTCTTGCAGTAGTAATAATAATAATAATAAAAAAATGCGATCTTTGGGAAATTCAATCTTCCCATACACTCTCTTTAAAAACATTTCTCCTGCGTCTTCTGGTTAAAAGCAAAAAAAGTTTACAACCTTCGACTTGTATGTTCATGATTATCCCTGACCATAACAACGCCATTACAGTGAGATGGAAAGCGTATTCAACACGACCGTTAAGCAAGAGCGTTGCACCACTGCCAAAAGCAATGCTGCCAAAAGACGCCTTTTGCCAGGAACGAAAGATAAGGCGAAAGGAGTTGGCGCTGTTTTACAGATCATAGGCAAGCACTGGAAAGTATTTATTGTTATACAAAAGAAGATACATCTAAAACTCAGCGATAAGAATGTGTAATGAAAGGGTTATCTCTCACGATTACAAATAAATAAATTCGTTTTTCGTGAAAAAAATGAACACTGAAAAACGCATCCCACCCAAGTCGAACGTTAGCATTAAGGACAGACGAAGATTGAGGCCCTCCAAAATACTTCCGCCCCAACCTTTTCACTTGCCATTCACGAGAAAACTTTGACCATTCCGTGCGTGACAACTGCGCTATAAAATGAACGCCTTCCAAAAAGTGGGATGCTAAGTTCAGTCGTCTTAGGAACTTATAATTATGACTTTTTGACAGCAAATTTGCACAGTCATCTCACTCTTGTCGGGATATATTAGAGGTCATTCTCGTTGACTTATTTGCTCCGCTGTGAAAAACCTTCCTCTTATTTAACATTCAAGTTTTAGTATTTGCGCCGAGTCATGACATTATTGACCGTTAAAGAGAGAGTGAGAGAGAGGGAAAAATTTGGAAAGGTATTTCTTAACCTTTAAATGAATCTTCACGAAGCTACAAAAGCACATCATGTAATAGGAAGGATCACTCTGGCATTCTCATAATAGTAGGCTACTATAAAAATTTTGTTGCGTCTAGTTTTGCGAAGGAAGGGTAAAATCAAAAAGCTTGCAAACTATGTTCTCATGAATATCCAAGGCAATAACACCGTCATTTCAGCAAGAGATGAACGCATTCACCACGGCCATTAAGCAAGAATGGTGTAACAGAGCCATCAAAAGGACTTGAGCATCGGAGCGTTATGTTACTTTGCAACTGATGGAAGCAGACACTTGAAAATATTCCGTAGCTCTGCAGGAAAGAATCCCAAGAAAAACTTTGGAATATTAGAGTGGTTTTGCACACGGTGTCTGTATTCAATAGTTTGTGATATCAAAAGACGCATTTTTCTGTTATGCTATGCAGTCTATAAAAAACACAAATTTTCACTCATTTAAAACAAGGAGTTGAAAATAACAATGTATTCAGTGGTATTGGCACAAAGTAAAAATAATGAAAAATTCACGGCCTATGGCTATACCTGATTATATATTACAAGTCAGCATTTAGAATCCGCTTTCCAGCAGAAAACAACTTTCACCGTGAAAATGCCACAACAAGCGTTTGGATAATCTGTCCTTCAGGTTGTTATCGAAAAAAACTTTGACCGGACAATGACAACTTTGCTTAACATATGGTCGTACAAGGGAAGTGGTGTGTTGGTAATGGAAAATGATAGTATTTACACCAACGCTACATGGTCTTTTGAGCCATCTCAAAATAGATTTGACGATGTTTTGACTGAATTTTAATGATCTGTGAAAATCTATACCAGGCTGAATCTTATTGCTCGTTACACAGCAAAAAAAAAATTGTGTCACTTCATATGGATGGCCTTCTGAAAGAGCAATAAAAACACAAGTAACTTTGACAGAGAGAGAGAGAGAGAGAGAGAGAGAGAGAGAGAGAGAGAGAGAGAGAATAAATACTGTAGAAGATGTTCTTCAAAGGTTTATGTTTTTTTTTTTTTTTTTTTTTTTTTTTTAGTCAATACTGTAGACAGCTTGTGTGACTGTGTAATTGGTAAGTTTGCGCAAAACAAAATTTTCCTCTTCATTGCGCGACGAGGACCACCGAAATTTCTTTGTTCATTTTGTAATCAACAAGTCTCAAATTCGTAATTAATATTATGTGGCTGAAGTTTCATGTCTTCAAAATCTATGGAAAATTAGCATGAATTGCAAAATGCTAGGATTTACAGAAAGAGGAGAATCATTATCTTTACATTGGAGCTGAATAAACTATAAATGCAAAATGCTTGTGCGAGGTCTAGAGCTTGGTCTACATAAAGGAAATATCTGTGGTGCAACATTGACATTTAAACATTAAACACGATTCCAGTGACTGGTAATTTCTGGTGAGAGCAGGACAAGTTGAGGTTTATACAAAAGCTGAAGGTCGTACCTCTCCAAAGCTACTGCACGATGACTTTGCCAGTGGTACACATGCACTGCATATCTTTCAGCCTATTTTCTGTCACTCCGTCCATTTACGAGGGAAGCACCCGGATGAACGTCGAAAAAAAGGCAGAGTACATTTCTCAAACAGAATCCATGCTATGAACTACGCAAGGCATAGTAATAGAAAAATGAAACAGAAATATCTGTGGCACATTGCTATGAATTGATTACCCTGAAAGCTTTTGAAAGTCACAAATATATAAAAGACAAGCAATGAAAAATCGGAAATAAACACGCCGGAAGGTACTGGGAGACAAATTTTAAGCTTCAATTTTGATAGCAGAATCTTTTCCATGCACGAGCTTGTATGCACCATGCACGTTTAAAGAGAGAGAGAGAGAGAGAGAGAGAGAGAGAGAGAGAGAGAGAGAGAGAAGAGGAAAGGAAGGAGAGCAAGAATTTATATTGATAAAGTGTAAAAATCTTTCATCGCATAGGAGAAATTAGAAGCGGTTAGCAAACCTATCGAGAGCGACGGTGAAATGGGACGTCTTGTGACGTAGAGGGTGATGAGTCAGCGGTTTTTTTTTTCAACGGAATATTATGAGCTAGACCTTTCGTTTTCTCTTGCCTACGATCGTCACGTGGTGAATTACAATTACACTTTGTTCTTCGACCTTTTAACAAGTTTAGACCTAATATCCAGGTCAT
This sequence comes from Macrobrachium rosenbergii, assembly GCF_040412425.1. NCBI lineage: Eukaryota > Metazoa > Arthropoda > Malacostraca > Decapoda > Palaemonidae > Macrobrachium > Macrobrachium rosenbergii. Next base: position 65,321,030 of record NC_089748.1, read on the forward strand.
TAAGATATTACTAGTTTGTAACTTTTCGATTTTATTTTCTTTCTTTGTAGTTTTAAGGGAGCTGCAGTGATTATGCTGATATCATGTTTATGATATGATCTGGAAACTACGTGAAACACAGGATTCCTGCATAATTACCTTTCCCAAAGAGCAACTTCAGATTTCCAATGAAAATTATCTTCTTTTATTTCTAACACCATCATTCGTACCATGTTTTGTGCGTCTTCCCTTTTCACTTCTGGCTACAACTTCCTTGTAACGCACATGTCCCCATAACATAAGTGAGACAGTGGCTTTTCAAAATAGATCCAAAGGAAACTGGACTCTCATTATGTTATCAGATTCTTCCTTGAGTTATTTTTGTACGAGCAAAAATTGTCCCTTATTGAAACATCATTATGCGGTAAGGTGAATGTGATAATATAAAAAAATAGGTCTGTTAAATGATTTTATCAGGTAAAACATGGAGAGCATTTTAAATTCACATATTTCAATAACAAGTACTTCATTTCGAACCTTAAACTACTTGGTTTATTATTTAGGTGAGACATTGATATTCTTGGGAACAATCGACATACAGTCACGTTTGTAAGAGATGAATTTCTAACTCACATTGGGATCGAACCCAAGACACTCAGATGAAAGGGAAAAGTTGGTAGTGTACTTGCCTGTTATTTGAGAGTCGTGGGCTCGATACTGATGTCAGTTGGCAATTTATTGCAAAAAAAAAAAAATAATAAATAAATAAATAAAAAAATAAAATATCCATGCATCAAAATAAACAAAATTATATAAATTTATTGATATAATTTTGTTTATTTTGATGCATGGAGAGTTATTTGCGAGTTACCTGAGTACACTTTTCTGAGGCACCTAATCATAACGCCAGTTTTCATCCAGAATCATTGACGTCAAACCTAGGTCCCTTTTGTAATTGGGATGGCCGGTAGGAAACAAACGGTGTTCAGTGCTTAATATCAGGATTTCGGAAGCGGTTTCAACTCCTCGAAAATGAAGTCGATTGTCAGTGCGTTCGGAGAACCGCTGGTGAATGTCAGCTCGGACTCCGGCACACTTTCGGAACGGAAGGCAAAAAAATACTCAGTTATAATCCTTGGTCTCTCGAGTTGGCAGTATATCCAAAATGGCACAGCCGGTGGGCTGCATTTATCGAGGAGGTGCCACCGTCTCTTTTTGGTTGGCACTCACGCTTTGAGCCTTAATGGAGATGATGGTATCGGCATTCGGGAGTTTAGCTTATGATTCCAAGAATGTGACCGGGTTATGTCCGTACATTTTCACTTTTCTCTTTTTTATATATTTATTTTTTTTTAAAAGTATGTTTACATGAATCGTCTGCATTAAAAGATAATTCCGCCGCGTTCTTAATTTTCCTCCTCGCTCGTTCAATTCTGTTGTCTTTATTTTTGTATTTTAGAATTTAGAGAGTCCGTCTCTCTCTCTCTCTCTTTATCTCCCCCCCCCCCATGTTCTTAATTCTCTTCCTCTCTTGTCCAATTCTATTGTCTTTGCTTTTGTATTTTTGAAAGTTCATGTCCTCTCTCTCTCTCTCTCTCTCTCTCTCT
>NC_089748.1:65325115-65329737 GCF_040412425.1 Macrobrachium rosenbergii
CTAGAAAGAAACAATATAATTGTTGATTTGGTCGGAACTTGGAAGAAACAATGTAATTGTTTAGTTGGTCGCAAACTATATTATTTCCGGAATTCAGAAAACCGAAATTCTTAAGAAAACGCAAGAATACTGTAATCTCTTTTTTTTCTAAATATTTGATGGAGAAATAGAATTAAGGACTTCTCTAAACGTTCTGACCACTTCAGCTTATGAAAACTTGTAGCAAGTGAAGTACAAACGTTGCTAGCTCAGTCCCAACAGCGAAATTACATTTTAGTTGTTAAAATTTTAGATCTGAAGTATACTTTCTTAATATACTTCAAATAAACATTTTTGTCATATGGAATATATGAATCGCAAAATGCATGCAAGGATAGACTTTGTTAGCTTCTGTGTTGAAAAAAAAATTATAAAAGTTCCCCAGTTATTTATTTTCTGATACTACTTTCGTCACTGTTTATTTAAACCTAAAAATCACATCTTAAGTAACTTAGTTGATCCTTTAAAGCACAACTTTCCTGATCTTTGGAAGCAAGTATCCTACTTCCACCATCACTGAAAGAAAGCCTGGAATGAACAGGCAAGTGAAGGAATGAATTTCCTTTTACCTAACATAAAATATGGAAAATTACATCAGCACTAAATTGTAACTGTTATATCTTAATTTCCGTCACTAAAATTTGACGGTTTGAAATTTTCGCTTAGTAATAGATGGTAGTATTGAACGTAATTTTATGTCACATTACTTAATATACTGAGATATTATGGGTATGATGCCATTACCAATCAATAAGGTGAAGGAAGACTTCTACTCGGAAGTTATAAAAAAAAAAGAACAGTTCTATCGATATTTGTTTAAGATGTAGATTGTTCCTTATGGAAGAATTGCTCATCCATAATACTGAACCTATTTTCTCACTTATTTAACAGAAGCTTAGATGGATTTGACCAACTTTGACCTTACGAGTCTCACAGCCATTAAGGTTTAAGAACTGAAAACAATGCAATTCCATCTAGACCGATGGCCATTAATAGCCACGAGGCTAGGCTGGGATGGTATGGGTTATGAGTGGGAGTAGGTAGAGAAAGAAAATGAAGAAAAATCTGTAGTTTTTTGAAAATGAAATACAGAGGAAGGGAGAGAGATTTAGGTAGTTACGTAAGGTAGCCCTGAAAATTATAGTTCATTCTTCACGATTAGCAATTATTCAAATGGCGGTTAACCGAGGTCTTTCGCGTCGTATCCTTTTGTGCACTTGCCTCATGCACTTCTTCGTATTCTGTTATTAATAATATTATAAAAAAAGTAGTGGTGCAAAACTACTACTAAATAACAAACTGGTCATTACCTTAGAGACTTCTCGTGCGTTACCGGATTTTCACTGGTACAATAAACTTGTGTGAAACTGTTTCCCTCATTATTGGTTGGCAGTAGTTGAGCGTAACAGCTTAGTTCTTTTTTAAGACTAAAAAAAAAAAAAGTTGTTTCCAAAATTTTGAATTACACAACTTATCAGAAAACTGTGGAAGACAAATATTAGAGGATATATATATATATATATATATATATATATATATATATATATATATATATATATATATATATATATATATATAATAATGTGTATTTATATACCAATATACATACATTATATACATGCATTATATATATATGTATGTATATATTTATATTGTAAGTAAATCCATATATATGCATTTGTATACTTATACATTATATGTATGTATTTATATATATATATATATATATATATATATATATATATATATATATATATATATATATATATATATATATATATATATATATATATATATATGCATTTATTTACTTATGACCTATAGTTGTATTTATAGATAATATCAATTAATATATATATATATATATATATATATATATATATATATATATATATATATATATATATATATATATATAGATGTACACGTGTCTTTTGTATGTACTGTATGTATATGCATATATTATGTACATGTACTGTACATCTCTTAGACTTTGGCTATTATACAAGGTCTTCCTAAAGTCGGGGCATATAGGAAATGTCACTTTTAATTTGATGAGAACAACTGTTTCCCCGAAGACTGTGCGTTGTTCAGCGACGAGGCTTTCTTTAATGTAAGTGGAGGTTAACCGACAGAATGTTCGATACTGGTCGCAAAACAAGTCGCATTGTGTGAAAAGTTCGGTGTTAGAGCAATTTTTCGGCGATTGTCATGTAACTAGTGAGAACTACCCAACCCCCCTTGTTGAGAGACCAGTTAATGCCCCAAAAGGAAAGGCTAGATAAAGGACTCCCTAAGTGGGTTCAACAGGATGGCGCCCCTGCCCATTTCGCTACAGTGGTAAGAGATTGGCTGAATGACGATTCCTCTAACTGGGTTGGAAGACTGTCATGTGGAATGGTCTCCACGTTCACCAGACCTTAGCCCCCTTGACTTCTTTTTGCTGGGAGTATTCTATAGGAGAAGTTGTGCTCAATAAAAATTAAAGATAAGAGACACCTGAGGCAACGCATCATAAATGAATTTGCTCAAACTGACGGATATGTGGAGTTGATGCATCGGCTTCATGTGAATCTCGCAAGACGAATCGAACTTTGATCACAAATGGCGAAAATCACTTGGAATATGTTATTTATCGATAATTTAATTAAATAAAATGTTGTATAAATTTTTAGTTTTCTGTAAAAGAAAACTATTGAGATGACTTTGTTTGTCCGTCAGCACTTTTTCTATCCTCCCTCTGATCGTAAAAACTACTGAGGCTAGAGGGCTGCAAATTGGTATGTTGATCATCCACCCTCCAAACATCAAACACAGCAAATTATATCCCTCTAGTCTAAGTAGTTTTAATTTTATTTAAGGTTAAAGTTAACCATGATCGTGGGTCTGGCAACGCTTTTGGGTAGGCCACCACCGGGCAGTGGCTGAAAGCTTCATGGGCCGCGGCTAATACAGCATTATACCGAGACCACTGAACGATAGATCTATGTTCGGTGGCCTTGATTATAAACCGCACAGAAAACCCGATTGCGGCCGGAGAAACTTCGGCGCATTTTTCACTTGTTTACTTGTTCTTATTGAAAGCTAGTGATATTTCTTACGTGTCCAGACTTTAGGGACACCCTATATAGTGTTGATAACTCCACGCCACTTCCCCCAGTGATGGAAGTGCCCATTTGTGCAGAACGAGTATGGCACATTTATCAGTCACATTGCCAATATTGACCTGGCCCTAGGCTCCTAAATTTCGCTAGTCGGAGGAGCCAATATGCAAGTAAAGTCATATATATTTTGGAGACGAACTTCCCATCCTTACAATTTTCAGATGCTGCTGAATAATAATTCACCTTAACACTTGTCGAGAATCTGGGATTCTGAAGTCATTTCGGCATAAAATAGAAGGATACCATACTTATAACGTATAGAAATAGGAATAATAGCGACTGAAAAACTGCTTTCTTAATTATATTAAAAAATGACGCCTAAAAACTTAAATAAACTACAAATGGGATCTCAAATCATGTCTGTAATGTGACGTTTTGAATAACAACCTTTGGTTGCTCTCTCTCTCTCTCTCTCTCTCTCTCTCTCTCTCTCTCTCTCTCTCTCTCTCTCTCTCTATCTATATATATATATATATATATATATATATATATATATATATATATATATATATATATATATATATATATATATATATATATATATATATATATATATATATATATATATATATATATATATATATATATATATATATATATATATATATATATATATAATATATATATATATATATATATATATATATATATATATATATATATATATATATATATATATATATATATATATATATATATATATATATATATATATATATATATATATATATATATATATATATATATATATATATATATATATATATATATATATATATACATATATATATATATATATATATATATATATATAAAATATTACATTATATATATATATATATATATATATATATATATATACATACATATATATGTATATATACATATATATACATATATAAATATATATATATATATATATATATATATATACATATATATATATATATATATATATATATATATATATATATATATATATATATATATATATATGTGTGTGTGTGTGTGTGTGTGTGTGTGTGTGTGTGTGTATTATAAACTTTAGCCTTTCATGTTGAAAAATTCTGTTTCGGTAGATTCTTTATTTTTTAGCTCTAGAGTAAACTGACATGTTTCAGACATTGACCATCCCTACTAAACTACAAAAATTTATTATAGATTTTAGTCCTTTTCCGTTTGTGACTGCAGTTGATCTTCTGTTGCATTAATTGACACTTCCGTATTTAGAAACTTTATGAAGCTCTTTAGAGATACTGAAACACTTTTCAGTGTTCTATTAGGATTTTTTTTTTTTTTGCCTCGTACGAGCGTATGTTAAGGTTCTAGGAATTTCAGCAGTTTGTGAAATAGCTGGAGTTTACGATTTCCATTTCAGTTTTCCATTCTGCTGACTGTATTTTGCTTAATCAACTTCGC
>NC_089748.1:65330237-65348236 GCF_040412425.1 Macrobrachium rosenbergii
GTTCGATACAGTGGGTATCTGACACGTTCATTTGAGCCTTCTGGTCATAGCCAAGATGCGTGGAGGCAACGTGACGGATTGATGGAAGCATTGTGACCATTTGAACACTGAACCAGTGTCGTCACACTTCCGGGGAGGGGTTATTAAGTGAGCGCATGTGTGCACTCTCTAGTGGTATATTATGAAAGGAACATACAATGGCTATTGACTTCGATTTGAGGCTGGGTGTGAATAGATCTTTGTGCAGTGTTAGTGGATAAGAACAGCCACTGTGAGATTGTTTATTTGCGGCCATAGGAAGTGAGTAAGATAGCTCATTAACACTTATATTTTTTTTCCAGACATAATGTGGAAATACCTAGTTTGTGTTGCAGTGAAACTCCTCTGTTTCACCATTATGCATTTTCCCGTTCTGTTCTCCATCCATCATGCATTTTCCTGTTTTAAATGTCTTTTTCATACACCATTTCAGGTTTTAGTATATGATGTTTCTTCTAACAGGAATTCTGGGTTCGTCCTGGGAGAACGAATATTTTGGAAGTGGTGTTCTTTTAACATACTCTATGACATTTATTTTGGGCTAGAATAATTATGACCTGTTTATTTTATTTGATAACCAACATGTTAGTCATGATAGCATTGGTTGGTCTAGAATCATTAATTCGATGGATTGTGAGTCTGAATTTCCTCTAGTTATGATTTCCATTTTTAGGGCACTGACCTCACTCCATTTCATGACCGTAGCTTTTGCAGAAATACTTTCATTAAATTTGCAAATAAAATCTAGTTTTGTATCTCAGCATTTTATTCCAGTAGGTCTTTGTTTGAGTCTCAATAGATTCAGAGAGAGGAGTCGACGAGAAAGAAGGAATGTGCTGATGGGAACGCTGGGCTATTAACGCCACAGAGAATCTTAGGGAAAAGATGATATGATGCTGTTCTTAAAACAAATGCCAGTTTAAGAGATTATGACCTAATTGACATAACATTTTGTTGAGTTTAACTAAATACAATACATAATACAACATATATATATATATATATATATATATATATATATATATATATATATATATATATATATATATATATATATATATATATATATATATGTACTGTGTGTGTGTATATTGTAAATGTGTGTGTGTGTAATTTGTGTGTGTTACAGGCAGATAGCAAAAACCAGACATTTTCAATTTTCTTGAAATTTCAGGCAGATAACTTAAAATAATCTTAAGAACATTTGAACCTTTATCAGAATTTTAGTAATAAACATCTGAAATACACATGACTCCCAGGCGCTATTTACTAAAAACGGTTGAAATACATTTCACTCCCACTCTTTGTACTGGGACACGGCAAAACAGTGTAGGTGAGTCACTGTTTTGAACAAAAGTTTATTAGTACCAGATCTTTAATTATCAAATATGTTTAGTGTATTTCATTTATCTGCCTGAATTTTCAGGCAGTTCTTGAATGCACCTGGTTGGCTAACAGTATAATTATAATAAAATATCAATATTTATATTTGTTATATATATATATCAGAATAATATATATATATATATATATAATAATAAATATAGTATATATGTATATTATGTATATATATATGTATATAAATACTTATTACTACAATGTATATAATATATATTACATACAATTTGTAGAGATTTAGATATCGCATTTTTCATGAGGAACCAAAAAAATAAGAAAATTCGGTAACGTTACCCATCTATTTAGTTGTCTAGTGATTTAGGTCACTTAAGGAAAAGGAAGTGAAATAACGATTTACATTTCTGTGCTATGGATGAGACGATTTAGAGGAAGCAAGTTTTGTTCACTGAGGAGCCAAGGAAAAAATTTCCCGGACACAGGTTTTCTTTTAATTAACGGAAGGAAAAATTGACACATATTTAGAATTTTATTCTTACTTTGCAAAAATGAAATCTTTCTTAAATACAAAAAATACAAAAATATGTTTAGGTTGCCCTATAAGAACATAAAACTATGAAGATATTTCATGGAAAAAAGTTGCCTATTTCAATTTAAGCTTTCCCAGATATAATGAAAAATAAATGGGAAATTGGTAATGCTCTCAGTAAACTAAGAAAAATACTGGAAAAAAAGAAGAGACTAAAGCATGGCAGGAATATTTTGCACGTAAATAAAAAAAAACATAAAAATAAAAGTAAAGTAAATATATACTGAGTAAAAATATACCAGTAAACATCAAAGCACGTGGGGCTGAATTCAAAAAGGTAGACTGAATGGTTATCAGAAATATTTATTTCGTTAAACTTATTACTTCATATGAAGATGCTGAAATTTACTAGTTTATTTACTTAGGTAAGCACGAACTAGCGTCCAGAATAATGGGGTTACATATTAATAAGTTCTTCTGTGATCCAAAACCTTTTCATTTGCATCTCACCTAATAGGGGCTGTCACAAAACGATGCTTGGAATGAGACGGTGGCTTAGATTACTGCTTGCACTGTGCAGTTCGACATCTATAGTTCTTTATGGAGTTCACAACAGTTCAGTAACGTAAAAGATATAAAGATAAGGACAAAAAGGATAAAAATAATCTTTGTTGATAACGCTGAAGTTGCGTTTTTTTTTTTACAAAAGTACCAAATAAAATACACGATAAGCTAAAAAATACTTGATCTTTTTATATGTGCTATGATATACAACCGTTTCAAGCTAAAAAACAGAAGGGTCCTTTTGCAAGAATGTGTACGCAAGATAAATTGGCTCCTAGATCCAAATCAAATAACACTATCCATATACATGTCAAATAAAAGAGAAAAAATGGAAACTACCACTATGGAGATATAATAAAAAAACTTTTCATGATCCTCCTCAGGGCAATTCTGCATTGCTGCTGCTGCTGCATGACCAGTGCCGCCATAACACAAATCCCCCTTAGAACGATGAAAGGAAAACATAAGACTCGTAAAAGTCAACGGAAGGGAAAATGAAGAGAAAGATCGAGCTCCCTGTTTTCGAAGATGAAATAAAGGAAAACATTAAAGTAATGGTGAAAGAACGCGGTTACAGACACGGATGAGTAAAAGTAAAATATCACCCTCACAGTTTACACTGGATAATTTCTCCTTCCTCTGTATTACGTAACATTTTGCTGAGATCTGGTACTAAACATCAAGCGCCTGAATACAACTTTCTGCTCCCCTTTTGTCTTTAAATTCTTTATCTTCTTTCCAGGTCGCTTTGAATTCATAGGAGCTCAGAAATTGCACATGTAAACTAAGGCAGGGTTCCATTACCTTCCACTCTGTGTCGTAGAATATAATTTTGGGGCTTGGAACTTATTATGCTGAGAAGAAATGTTCCAGGTGTACTTGAAAAAGTGATAACATTCCATCTACCGTAGAAGGATATCAGCTTTAAAGACATATTGATAGTGGTTGATAAAAGTTACATTGGTATATCTATTCCATTTGCTTTACCTCATTCTCTAACCATTTCCGTTAATGGTTGAACAACTTAAAAATATAATCTTTCCTGAGTCAGTATCTTTTTGCTTTAATCCACCCGAAAGGTGTTATCAGAAACCAGTGCTTTAAATAAAACCATTTTTCAGTTCTAAATCATTTATAATAGGTTAATGCTTTAACAATTTATAAAAAAAATTTGAATCAATCTAATAACATAAAAATAAGATATAAACTGAGTTGATTAAAAATCTCTTTTCATTTGCATTATTGGAATGGTTAGATTTATTTTGCAGAACTAATGAATAAACCACAAAATTTATACAAAATTAATTATTAACTAGAATACGAAACATTAAAAAAAAAAATGCAAACCATATCAGAGAAAAAATAAAAAGTGGAATGACCCTCTTCAGTGTATCTTGCATTGAAAATCGAATCGAGGGCCCTAATTAAATTCCCCATGTCGAGAAAGAAAACCAAGAAAATCAATCGGACTGTACAAATTTTAAAGAAAATATTTTTAAGTAATGAAATAATAAATAGAGCGGAATAACTTCTTTAGGAGGAATTTAGCTGAAGAAAAAGTGGTTTTTAAGATCTGAGGCGGATCAGAAAAAGTGCGGACGGACAGAAACAATCCATCCAAAGTTTTCTTTTACAGAAAACTAAGGCGTTATAAAACAAAACAACGTATATCTGTTTTTAAATCTTATCAACAGGCATCATTTTAAATAATTTCAGAATTGATTTTTGGCAATGCAATCAATATTATAAGTTTAAAATATATAAAGCAGCAAAATATAATAACATAAAATAGATATACAGTTAAAATCCAAAAGCCCATACATTTTGAAATAAAAAAATGAATATTATTCATTCTTTGCCATTCTTGTCCACCTTCACTGGTTTATGGTGGAGCATTTTGCAGAACTGATGAAGAATTTACAAATTCTAATTTACATACATTAACGTAAAATTAATTATTAACTAGATCAATGCAAATAACTCTTTCATCCATTATATTATAATAAAAATCAAAATTGCAAACCATTTATGACGCATTTTCTTCCAACACAAAAAGTTTAATGATCTTTTCAGGGCATAACATAGTTTGATGAAAATAAGCCCGTCGTTATAAAATAGATTCTGCCAATAATTGGATGGGAACGAACCTGGAGACAATGTAAAGTCCCATTAAATGAGGCAGGGTAAAGGAAAATGAAGATATGCTTAGCTCAAAACCATAAGGGTAAACCTTGAATTAAAGGATAAAAGGCGTGAAGTAAACAACAAAAATGAAAGAGTTTCTTTGGCGCAATAGAGTACAGAGAACTTGCCTATGTAGCTACCTAGAATTAAACTGTAAGAACATGAAAAATTCAGTCACGAAGTTTCTTCTGTGTTGTTAAAGTTTTCTGTGCCAGTGCACGATAATTTAACCTTAAATAAAATAAAAACTACTGAGAGAGGCTACAATTTGGTAGAGTTTGATGATTGGATGGATGATCAACATAGAGAGAGCCAGCCTCAGTAGAGAGAGATCTGAGGCGGACAGTGGGAGCCATTATCAAATATATCTCAAGTTTTCTTTTGGAAAACTAAAATCATAGAAAAATTCCATTTAACAGGATGATTAAATGAAGTGACTTAGCGTTCAGAAGACTGGCTTAGGACTAGGTCTGATTTAGTTTTCTTCGATTTAGCATCAAACAGGTTGGATATGCAATAGATGGATGGTCCTCAGGTTACCTGCAGTTTGTGGAATTTCAGTTACTTTGTTAACTCTGTGTATTTGTTTTTCTTAAAAAACTTATATTATTACGATGGTGAAACAGGACAAATAGAATAACGTTTTATATATTTTTACGTTTTATTAAAACAAATAGAGGCAAAAAAATTTCGGAAGAAATATTTTCTTCCAGTGACATGTTTTCACTTGTGAGGTGATTGGTTCGATTCGTCTTGCTAATACAAGTTGATTAAGCAAGAACATAATGACAGTCAGCAGAATGGAAGATCATTTGAAAAATGGAAATCGTAAACTCAGAAGCTATTATCACAAACTGCTCAAACATTTTCAACGATGAAATACAGCTCTTTTACGTGGCAAAAAAAAAAAAAATCATTAACAGAACACTGAAAATGGTATTCATTACCACATCCTAAAGAGCTTGCATAAAGTTTCTAGATCATCGAGTCACGTGTCAATAGATCTCTTGCAACAGAAGATCAAATGCAGAGACAAACGGAAAAGGACTCAAATCTATAATGGAAATTTTTATCATTTTTAGTAGGGATGGTCAATGCTCTGAAAGATGCTCAGTTTATTCTATGATAATCGACAAAAAATAAAGAATCTAGCCGTTCAAAATTTTTCAACATGTGTTTTAAAGTTTTTAATAATACACACACACACACAGACACACACACATTTAACCTCACACACACACATTTCACAGAAATCTCTCTATATGAAGCGCCATATATATATATATGGCATCAAATTAAATTTGATATAAGCAAAATACAGTCATAGAATAATATAAAATGAAATACATGTATATACATATTTATGTATGTAATATTATATGTATATACAATATATGAATCATATGCAAAAAGAATATATATAAATATATATGAAAATGCATATCAGTATTTATATATATATTCATAAACATATAATATATATATATGCAATAGATATATATATATAATAGGACTAAAATATATATATATATATATATATATATCAATATATATATATATCAGTTTACTCTATGTAAATATAATATATATATATATATATATATATATATGAAAAATAAAGTTTATAATACACACACACACACACACACATATATATATATATAATACATACATATATATATACATATATATATATATATATATATATATATATATATATATATATATATAATGCAGATATATATTTAGATATATATATATAGATAGATATAGAGAGAGAGAGAGAGAGAGAGCAACTCAAATGTTGTTATTCAAAACATCGCATTACATGCATGATTTGAGATCCCATTTGTATTTTATTTACGTTTTTAGGCGTCATTTTTTAATATAATTAAGAAAACAGTTTTTTCAATCGCTATTATTCCTATTTCTATACATTATAAGTAATATCCTTCTATTTTATGCCGAAATGACTTCAGAATCTCCAGATTCTCGACAAGTGTTAAGGTGAATTATTATTCAGCAGCATCTGAAAAGTGTAAGGATCGAGAAGTTCGTCTCCAAAATATACTCTCCTTTTCTTGCATATTGGCCGGCTCCTCCGGCCCAGCGAAATTTAGGAGCCTAGGGCCAGGTCAATATTGGCAATGTGACTGATAAATGTGCCATACTCGTTCTGCATAGATGGGCACTTCCATCACTGGGGGAAGTGGCGTGGAGTTAACAACACTGTATAGGGTGTCCCTAAAGTCTGGACACAAGAAATATCACTAGCTTTCAATAAGAACAGGTAAACAAGTGAAAAATGCGCCGAAGTTTCTCCGGCGCAATCGGGTTTTCTGTGCTGTTTATAATCAGGGGCACCGACTATAAATCTATCGTTCAGTGGTCTCGGTATAATGCTGTATGAGCCGCGGCCCATGAAACTTTCAGCCACTGCCCGGTGGTGGCCTATCCAAAAGCGTTGCCAGACCCACGATCATGGTTAACTTTAACCTTAAATAAAATAAAAACTACTTAGACTAGAGGGATGTAATTTGCTATGTTTGATGTTTGGAGGGTGGATGATCAACATAACAATTTGCAGTCCTCTAGCCTCAGTAGTTTTTACGATCATCAGGGAGGATAGAAAAGTGCTGACGGACAAACAAAGCCATCTCAATAGTTTTCTTTACAGAAAACTAAAATTTATACAACATTTTATTTAATTAAATTATCGATAAATAACATCTTCCAAGTTATTTTCACCATTTGTGATCAAAGTTCGATTCGTCTTGCGAGATTCACATGAAGCCGATGCATTTTGACTCCACATATCCGTCAGTTTGAGCAAATTCATTTATGATGCGTTGCCTCAGGTGTCTCTTATCTTTAATTTTTATTGAGCACAAGTTCTTCTCCTATAGAATACTCCCAGAAAAAGAAGTCAAGGGGCTAAGGTCTGGTGAACGTGGAACACCATTCCACATGACAAAGTCTTCAGATAGAGGAATCGTCATTCAGTCAATCTCTTGCCACTGTGGCGAAATGGGCAGGGGCACCATCCTGTTGAACCCACTTAGGGAGTCCTTTATCTAGCCTTTCAATTTGGGGCATTAACTGGTCTCTCAACAAGGGGGGTTGGGTAATTCTCACTAGTTACATGATAATCGCCGAAAAATTGCTCTAACACCGAGATTTTCACACAATGCGATTTGTTTTGCGACCAGTATCGAACATTCTGTCGGTTAACCTCCACTTACATTAAAGAAAGCCTCGTCGCTGAATGGGAAAACGTTCTCATCAAATTAAAAGTCATTTTCTACTTTAGGAAGCCAATATAAATAAGGATACATTGTACCCACATAAATATATCTATATATGTCAATGTATGCATTTTGTATATAAATACATACACACACACACACACTCAATACACACATATATATATATATATATATATATATATATATATATATATATATATATATATATATATATATATATATTCATATCTATATATTTGTCTTCTATATATTTTCTTGATAAGTTTCTTGGAATAAGTTTTGGAAAACTTTCAAAATTTTTTTTTTTTCTCTAGTCTTAAAAAGAAGTATAGCTGTTACGCTCAATTACTGCCAACCAATAACGAGGGAAACAGTTTCACACAAGTTTATTTGATCTATATGAAATTCCGGTAACGTACGAGAAGAATAAGGTAAAGACCAGTTTGTTGTTTAGTAGTAGTTTTGCATCACTACTTTTTTTTTTATAATATTATTAATAACAGAATACGAAGAAGTGCATGAGGCAAGTGCACAAAAGGATAAGACGCGAAAGACCTCGGTTAACCGCCATTTGAATAAGTTCTAATCGTGAAGAATGAACTACAATTTTCAGGGCTACCTTACCTACCTAAATCTCTCTCCCTTCCTCTGTGTTTCATTTCCAAAAAACTACAGATTTTTCTTCATTTTCTTTCTCTACCTACTTCCACTCATAACCCATACCATCCCAGCCCAGCCTCGTGGCTATTAATGACCATCGGTTTAGATGGAATTGCATTGTTTTCAGTTCTTAAACTTTAATGGCTGTGAGACTGGTAAGGTCAAAGTTGGTCAAATCCATCTAAGCTTCTGTTAAATAAGTGAGAATATAGGTTCAGTATTATGGATGAGCAATTCTTCCATAATGACCAATCTACATCTTAAACAAATATCGATAGGACTGTTCGTTTTTTTTTTTTCATAACTTCCGAGTAGAATTCTTCCTTCACCTTATTGATTGGTAATGGCATCATAACCATAATATCTCAATATATTAAATAATGTGACATAAAATTACGTTCAATATTACCATCTATTACTAAGCGAAAATTTCAAACCGTCAAATTTTAGTGACGGAAATTAGGATATAACAGTTACAATTTAGTGCTGATGTAATTTTCCATATTTTAGGTAAAAAGAAATTCATTCCTTCACTTGCCTGTTCATTCCAGGCTTTCTTTCAGTGGTGGTGGAAGTAGGATACTTGCTTCCAAAGATCAGGAGAGTTGTGATTTAAAGGATCAACTAAGTTACTTAAGATGTGATTTTTAGGCTTTAATAAACAGTGACGAAAGCAGTATCAGAAAATAAGTAACTGGGGAACTTTTATAAATTTTTTTTTAACACAGAAGCTAACAAAGTTTATCCTTGCATGCATTTTACGATTCATATATTCCATATGACAAAAATGTTTATTTGAAGTATATTGAGAAAGTACACTTCAGATATACAATTTTAACAACTAGAATGTAATATCGTTGTTGGGACTGAGCTAGCAATGTTTGTACCTCACTTGCTACAAGTTTTCATAAGCTGACGTGGTCAGAACGTTTAGAGAAGTCCTTAATTCTATTTCTCCATCAAATTTAAAAAAAAAAAAAAAGAGACCATTCTGGTGTTTTCTCAAGAATTTCGGTTTCCTTAATTCTGGAAATAATCTTGTTTGCGACCAACTCAACAATTATATTGTTTCTTTCTAGTTCCTCCAAATCCCATTTTCAGCTTCTAGAAATTCGTAGATGTTAAATCCAGGACTGCAAGAGAGGGAATAATGCTCGTTCTCATTTCAGAATTCCTGGACAGTGTACCTGAATGTCCTCTTTCCTCGAAGCTCATTAAGGACTTGCTCAATTACTCTCCTAAAGCTTGAGAGGTTTCCTCAGAGCCTCGGATATGTTTGGAAAGTTCGTTCCTTTGAAAAAATGCTCTCATTAAAAGTAGTAATGGAAAAAGTTTCCCATTCGTTTCTGTCACATAAATACCATATGTAATATATATAAATATATATATATATATATATATATATATATATATGTTACACCATTTGGAAACGGACAAAATATTCTGTGTAGAATATCACATAGCATGCTGATTGGTCTGTCTTCAGAAGGCAATGGGGGGGTTCGGCCCTTACTCTACTCCCTGACACTCACTCCACCCTTAGACCCCACACACTCTCTTTCAACAACGAGTCTTTTTTTGTTCCATCTCACGCATTCTTCTCTCTCTCTCTCTCTCTCTCTCTCTCTCTCTCTCTCTCTCTCTCTCTCTCTCTCTCTCTCTCTCTCTCTCTCGCGAATGTCACAAAGATCTCTTTCGTTCTCGCATTCCACTTTAAAGAAATGAAATGGTTCGTATAAGGAAAACTCAATCTTTCCTACAAAAATAGGTTTATTATTTAAAGCAACCCAACAAGTAATGAATAAACAAAGCAAAGATTAAAATGCATCATAAATGAAATTGTCAAGCAAAAAATTAATCTAACTCTAACTCAAAAGTCTAATCATGGCTAATGACCTGTAAAGTCAAAATCTTCTCACATACTCCAACTTAAGTATTATTAAGTCAAGTCTCAAAAAGTCAATCCACACAGAGATATTATACTTTGCAAGGTATGCATTGTATGTCTCCATAACCACACCATCATGACTACATCATATCATTGCCCACAAAGTCATCACCACAACCACCACAACCATGACATCTGTCGAAAAAAATTAAGCACAAAATAATAACGATTTCCCAAAAAAATATGCAAGTATAAACATAATAAAAAATGCATGGTTAAACAGAACACACTAAAATAAAATATTGAAATGGCAAAAAAAAGTATATTGAACTTTGCACACAAGTTCAAAAATGTCTTGAAATATGGTAAAAGACCATAAGTCCACAATTCACATAGAAAAAATCAAGAGTCTGGACAATACCTTATTCTGCCGGTTCTAAGCGAATGCACACACAACAGCAACGTCTTGACGATACTGCTTCAGCTACGGTAATGAAAGACCGGACTAATTTTTGGGCAGAATTAGACACAAAATCGAGATTCTGTAACATACGAACTCATGTACCCACATAGCAACCCAGTCATATGATGGAGCCAATATTGTGTGCTCATCAGGTTAATTGCAGATGAAACGAAGTATTTGCTGAATGAACGATTTTGCAACTGACGGTTTCACGACAGTACCATCTCACAACCAAAATTCCTTCATCACATCTCTGTTCCTGACAATGTTAAAGCGGCCATATTTTCTGAAATAGTGCTCGGCCACCCCATAAGAGCATCTCGCTCTCCTTAACGGCAAACTAAAACAAAAGCATATGTATAAAACATAACAGATAGGGCTTATGCTCAATTAGCAATGTCTACTGAACTACAGCATCAGGTACTGCCCTCATGACGTACCTGCACATCTACTGGGGGTATTGTCTTAGAGCACTTGCGTGAAGTCTTACAAGCACAAATGAGCTTTACTACTCCCATAATAAGAACTATCAGAAAAATAGCCACTAAAATTATTAAGACAGCCGGCAACAAATATTCACGGTACTCGACCATGAACGTATCCTCGATCTCTTCCATCGGCGGGACAGTCATCGGTATCTCCGTCGAAGGCACTGGAACTATATCGTGATCGTTATGCATATGACGCATGGTTATCTTCTCGGAACTGTTGAACACAGCACGGCTAAGTACGAGAAAGTCCGTAGACAGGATTCTGCAGGAAGGGTCGAACAGCTTGGACCCTCGAAGAACGAACGTCGTCGTCTGGTTACTCTGGCACATCGTCGTAAGGGAGCATTCTTTGCAATACAGGGCAGTTAGAGTGCTGGTGGTGATCATGTGGTATTCACGTGGAAACTGTATAAAGTCACATTCAGTCGGAGTCTGTCTATGAACTAAAGACAATTCACAACCACCCACAGATACAACTTGCAACTGGAAAACATTACTGTCACACACATACTTCTCCCTAACCAAGGTACAACCTGTCTTATAATCAACTCCCAAACCTTGATATTGATCTCCCAAAATGAACATGATCTCTAATCCCTTCCATATCACTACTAAGTCTCCAAAAGCACCCGGAAAAGGTCTAATAACAAAACTAACAAAAGGCTTCATCGTACTGACAGGAACGTATACTATAAATCCCCGATCAGACAATCTCACCCTCAAAACATTATAATATAAATACAAATATCCTCCCGTGAACAATACTTTCGCCCCATGTAGATAAGCGGAATTCCTTAGAACATTTTCTAAGTATCCCAAAGGTAATATATCACCATACACACGACCATCTGCTGCAGCAATAATTGCTTTAACTTGCATTTGCACTTCTGTCCTTAGAGAATCAGTTTCTTTCTCAACATTAAGAACGGTATGTTGGATCGTAAGGAATGCAATTGTCACATCAAGATCTTCTTTCAAACCTTCCACTGAAACTGACAAATCATTCAAAGAACGTCTCATTGTCTCAAAACTATTACTCAATTTCTTATTACTTTCTTGCAACTGATTTAACTGTTTCCCCTGAGCTATTAAGTCTTTTTGAACTTCTGCTACTTTGACTAAACTCCCAATGGACATCGCTCCAATCGCAGCAATCACACCAACACCTAAAAGAACTAAAGGTGCTGCTCTTTTACTTCTATTTCCTGTGGAAGGTGAATTTCCTGGAGTAACGTCAGGAACCCATTCTAATGTTTTATCTATCCCTTTATCAACTCTATCTAACGTTATCCTTATTTCTTTCAATAATCTAGTTAAAGAGACTGGTAAAGTTCTCTTATTCTCTACTTCATCTAGCGTCATTCTCATTTGTTGCAACCTATTCTTGGAATTACTCAATTCCTCTCTGGCTGACCCTATCTTGTCAAATTCTACACTTATGGTCACTTGGTCCAAAGCTAACCAGACTTCATGATCTTCTTCAACCACTACACCTGGTCCTAAACAAGCTTCCCGTGACCCCCAGGTTACTGTACCCAACAGGACTATCACTAAGAACTTCAGCATCTAGAATAAACAAGAGACAAAAAAAATAAATAAACATCATATATATACAGTATATACAAACATCAACCCATTTATCCCTCAAACTATATACAAATGTTCCATTATATCCCAACTTTCTTTAACTTTGAAATATGAGTTAATTTCGTCACACCGGTATTTACATCTTTTACTACAAATCTATTCCTCTTTTGATCTCTACAATCTCAAAAGGTCCGTGGAACTTCGGACTTAATTTATAATTCAGATCATTCGAACATTCACTCTAACAAACACTCTATCACCCATCGAAAAAGCTACTCCCCTCGATTTCGCGTTACTTTTTTTCTCTACCATTGCACGCGAACTAAGCTCAAGTTCTTTACTGATACGTGCAAATCTTTCTCTCGCTGTATTTATCAATGAAGTGACCGTAACATCACCCTGAACTCGCTCTGGTAACAAATCAAAAGGTCCTTTCAACTTGTACCCATACAAAGCTTCTTCTGGAGATATCTTAATTGTGTCATTCGTCATAGCATTGATACTATATCGCACTTCATCCAAAGATCTGTCCCAATGTGTACCGGAACCACCCACTGTCATGCGTAAAGCTTCGATTACTTTCCGATTCGCCCTATCACATAACTCATTCGCTTCAGGTCTATACGGGATTATAGATACTTTCTTTATCCCCAATAAATTGGCAAGACCCTCTAAAGTCTTATTAATAAACTCCCTACCATTGTCTGTGATCAGACATTCAGGAACACCATATCTACAAATTATCCCCTTAAAGAACGCTATAGCAACTTCCTCAGCTGACTTGTACTTCAGTGGGAAAATCTCGACAAAACGAGTTAACTCGTCAACAACTACTAATAAATGTCTATAACCATAAGCGGACTCTGAGAAGTTACCCAGAATATCCATATGCACTCTCTGAAACGGCCTTTTCGTACGGGATATGAACCCAAACGACACGACACTGTTGTCGCCGGCTTATTTGCATTGCAAACAGCGCAACTCTTTACAAAGGCCTCCACTGCGGAAAACATATTTTTCCAAAAGAACTTTGACCTGACGTTTTCATACGTCTTGTCCACACCTAAATGAGGAGAATCAAATTTACAATGTACAATGTCTAGAACTTGTAGTACTAGACTCTCTGGCACGATGATTTGTGTAATTTCACCCATGCTTCGAGTACTTCGCAAGTTATACTTAACTTTCCTCACCAATAAATTATTCTCCAACTCTAGTCCAGAAAAAGGCAACTTATACCCTTTCTTCGGTGAAACTCCCCTAAGAAATGCCTTAGCATCTGACAACAATTTATCCTCATCTTGCTTTTGTTCGAGCAAGCCTATGTCCCAAGTGATATTTTCACCCGTAATATAACACACAGCGTTACCCTCAATATCACGAACAACAATCTCTCCCGAGACTGCCGACTCACTATTTCTCCCTGAAGTATGCACTGTAGAAACTTGTTTGTCCTCTACATGCAACATCTCAGAACTACTAGTATCCGAGACATTAGACACCAAATGTCCACTCTCGTCTCCCACACAGGATTCAGTTTGTACTCCCTCACCCTTGACTGGAAAATATCTGCTCAATGCATCTGCAACCACATTATGCTTACCTTCAATGTATTTGAGGTTTGCATCAAAATCTCTCAATGTCAAAAACCAACGCGCTCTCTTGGGCAACAAATTTGGCTTATTAAAAAGCTCTAACAACGGTTGATGATCTGCAAAAATCTCAACTTTATTTCCCAACAACAACATCTTAAAATGAACAAGGCTAGAGACGACTGCGAAAGCCTCCTTGTCCACAACTGACATCAGCCTTTCGTTACTACCACGCGTTTTGAACTTTCTGCTATAAAAAGCAATTGGGTGTAATTTTCCCTCAAATTTCTGCATCAAACACGCACCTATACCTTCCTGACTCGCGTCAGTCACTAAGGTGAACGGTTGACTAAAATCTGGAAACTTCAAAACAGGTGGGTTCACCAAAGCGTTCTTAAGCTTCTCAAAAGCTAATTGCTGACTATCACCCCAAACAAACTTAACGTCTTCTTGTAACAAATCTGTCAATGGAGACGCTATTGTAGAAAAATTCCGCACAAAACGGCGAAAGAAACCCGACATACCTAGGAACGAACGAATCTGTTTCCTGGTTTTGGGAACTGGAAAATTCACAATGGCTTTAACTTTCTCATCATTCACTCTGACTCCCTCTTTAGAGATAACATAACCTAAATAGACAATTTTTCTCTTCAGAAACTCACACTTGGCCAATTTGACCTTTAATCCAGCAAACCGTAATCGCCTGAGGACTTCTTTTAACACCTTTAGATGTTCTTCAATTGTATCTGTGCATATGAGAATGTCATCCATGTACACAAACACCGACTTTCCTAACAAACCATGAAGTACTGTGTAAACCAGTCTAGTAAATGTTATTGGGGACCCTTGTAATCCAAAAGGCATCCTATTAAACTCGTAATGTCCCTTTGGTACCGAAAATGCTGTATATTTACGGCTACTCTCGCAAAGCGGAACCTGTAAAAACCCTTGCATAAGATCTATAGATGAATATATATTCTTGCCACCGATCTCAACAAACAAGTCAGGCAAACAAGCTACAGGATATCTATCTGGGCATGTCTTTTCGTTCAATTTACGAAAGTCTACGCAAACTCTGATGCTACCGTCTTTCTTCGGGACTGCTAGTAAAGGAAAGTTATAGGGTGAAGAACTCGGCCTGATAATTCCTTCCGATTCCCACCTCTGAACTTCCTTTTCTACTTCCTCTCTGATCTTAAAAGGAATTCGATATGCTGGAATATATATGGGATTTGTACCTTTCTCTAAGCGGATTGAATGTTCTAAAACATCTGTAACTCCTAATTTATCTCCCTTCAAAGCAATAATATCTAAATATTCTTTCAACACTTTCTCTACTTTATCTGAATACTCGGAATAATCAGCTTTAGCCAAATGTTCGTGAAGAACTTGACTCCTGAATTGTAGCTCCTCCCTGAGAAACGTGTTACTGTCTCCACAAAAACTCACTATCTTATGTTCTTCCTTAAACTCTTCAAAATCAATTACATAAGTACCCTTGTGATATTTTTTCACTGAGTCTTGATAGCTAACTAATTCTATTACAGTTATGCCTGTGACTGAAACTTCATTTACTGACACCGTACTCACAACGTCTTTGAATTTCTCGGTTCCCTCAACAACTCATACTTGAGAAGGAAACTTTTTCTCTTTCACCGACACTTTAACCAATGTAGGAACTCGCGGTTGCAATTCAATATCTTCCAACAAAAATCCTTTGAAAGACTTTTTTTTGGAATGTCTTCACTCTCTAATGAATGTGTTACACATGTCTCAAACTGCGTCTTAGGTTTCTCACAAGTTTTTTTCCTGTGTATATATGGAACAAAACAACCTGGCTCACCTATTGTAATCCCCTGAATTCCCGTAAGAATGTTGATGTTATGTCGCATGCAAGAAGGGTGTCCTAGCAAAACCATTTCACCTAAGACTAATCCTTCTATGACCAAAAATGATTCTACTATTGTCTTTTCGCCGATTCAAAGCGTAAGAAATGACAAACCTAAAATATTCAGTTTCCTCGCTTGTACGTCACACACTGTCTCATTAGTAGGGACTAATTTACACTCTGGAAACTTCGAGTGAAAAAGGTCAGCATTTACTAGGTTAACTGAGCTACCAGAATCAATGAAGATAGAAATTTCAATGCCACTAGAAAATCCACGTACAATCGGCCTAGGTTCTGGTGATTCTAAGACCTGATTGCTCATTATCCTGTGTCCGTCTTCGAACTTATCTTGTGAAAATTCTGATGTTCGTTTGTGTACCTAGAACTTGCATCATGTGAAATTCTTCTGTCATATCTATTAAAACTACCACGTGTTTTCCCTGAATATTCTGTCTTCTTTGTGGCTGAGCAAAATCTCCACCCATGGTCTGAAGATTTGCAAGCTGAACAATATCTCACTCTGCAATTTGATTTACTATGTCCTATTTTATCACAATTAAAACAACGAATTGTTGTTACTGATCTCTCTGGAGTTTTCTTCGATTCCACCCGCGCACATGATTTCACTCCTGCATCATTTCCTAGATTTGAGGAATTTGCATTATTCTGTGGTTTTGAAACTGTTGCTGAAATTTTAGCACTTCCCTTCACAAAACTACTGTCCAGCGTTGGGCATTTTGATAGATTTTTGTTAATCTGTGCAAACAAAAAGGATTCATCTGTGTCCTGATCAATTCTTTTATCAAAACTATCTGTAATTATATCTGGGACTGACGTTAAAAGGCAGGCAAAGTGTATCAGTTTTTCAAAATTATCTAAGGAGATATTATTTCCATTTACCCATGGAGAGTTTATCATAGATTTCTTTAACTCACCTACTGCATCAAATAAACGAGCACTGTGCGCTATTAATGAATCATTACCTTTCTTAGTTCTGATAAGCTCTCGTAAATTCCGAACGACACATTCGCGGTCAATCGCAACATACGACGCACGTAAAAATTCCTGAAGTTCTTTCCAAGTTTTACACTTTCTGAACCCGAAACCTCGTGCTCGTTCTCCAATGTCTCCTTTGTCTAGATCCAAGAAAGCCTTTGCTTCTCTCAAAGCATCAGCGCCACCCGTAATCTTCCTAGAATTCAGATAATTATCTACTGATTCAATAAATGTCTCTACATTCTGAGTTAATTTCCCATCAACTAGGCCCTTAAAATTTGTAATGCCTGCATTAAAGTTCGTGAGCCTGTGACTCACAATTGACTGTGACGTCCCTGCGTCTGAGTCTTCCATTTTGAGAATGATCAACCGTCGTCCGATCGTAAAAAATAAGTTGAAACGAAAGAAAACGAGAGAAAGCGAAAGTTAGCCCTCTCCTAAAAAGAAGAACAGAAAACCGGGGTACTCAACACTCTGCCAACAGAAAACGTAGCTC
>NC_089748.1:65348736-65361236 GCF_040412425.1 Macrobrachium rosenbergii
TAATATTTACCAAGGGGATGTAGAATTTGCTTTGGTTTCTCCATTTAATTTTTTATTATTCAGTTGGCTAACAAATCAAATCCCCTCCCCCCAAAAAAAGTTTATCGTTCGTAGGAAGATTTTTTTGGCAATCATTCACTCTAAAATAGAAGTAATAAGTGCGGTAATCAGTACATAAGAGAGTTAAAATCGAACCAGAATGTAACCTATTGATGTTCAAACGATAACTCACGATTGCAATATACAAAGGATGTTAGAGGCAAATAGGTTAAAACCCCTTTCCTGGTCGTTATGATAGTTCCTCATTGGATGGGTGAGTATCGTTCTCATCTAGCACTCTGCTGGTCCCGCGTTCGATTATCCGACCGGCCAATGAAGAATTAGAGGAATTTATTTCTGGTGATAGAAATTCATTCCTCGTTATAATGTGGTTCGGATTCCACAATAAGCTGTAGGTCTCGTTGTTAGGTAGCCACGTAAAATCAATCTAATCCATCGGGAGCCCTAGAAGAGCTGTTTATCAGCTCAGTGGTCTGGTTAAACTAAGGTATCCTTAACTTGGTCGTCATGATAAGAATTGCCAGTAAGTCAACATTTTACTAATATTACTTGTGAATACCCAAGAACATTCTGAAAAGATCGAATAGTAAACTGGGTTTTGGGAAAATACTTTGATTCTATATGAGAACTTTTTATCAGGATTTAAGGAAAAGTCATTACGGATCACTGCTTGTTAATTCTAAGGTGATTGTGCTTATCACTGAAGAACAGCAATTAAGGGCACGGAAAAAGATGAGCTGGTTTTTTGAGAATGTACATTTTCTCCGATAAAATACGTAAGATCTCATTACCCTAGAATAAAATATAGTTATAATTAAGAAAAATTAGTGAGTCGCAGCGATTATGCACAAAGCACACCAAGAATCTACCTACTCAGCACAAGTTGCTGCCATTTTTAACCCAGTAGCAATAGGAAAATGGCAGAGATTAAAACGAGAAAAAGCATACAAGCCAAATAAAACCATGGCGAGTATTGAAGTTGGATGCGTGACGGGTTGTTGTGAGACATGATGACCAAAACTTTTTTCAAACAGTGTGGTTTATTACTTTGATAAAAATATTTTATTGATCTCTGTTTTTAAGTTTTCTATATAAAAAAAATACTATAACAAGAAGTTAAATAATGCAGGATATTATGATTGATAAGTAATTTTATCAATCTACATATCTCGAGAACAAGGTTCACTGACTGATGTAGATAAAGAACGCAAAGGTGCTTGCCTTTATTTCACAAATAAATGAATTAAATAACATAAAAAATAATTCATATCATCTATGAAAACTTTTCAAAAATATATTTAATATTACTGAATTATACATCAGTAACTTTCATTATTTTAACTTCAAAACAACGGACAAATGAGGAACCTTTCCAATCTCCTTCCAACAAGAAAGGTGAATCAGTAGTGTCCTCTTTGTGAAGGAATTGCTCATTACGATCACCGATAGAAGGAATTTCGCTAAATGAGTCAACGATCACAATTACCTCTTGCTGCCAAAGCATCCACCAAGGCTTCCTTGTCACTAAAGATAACTCTTCCCAAATTGTTTCAGCTTCATTCTCTCTCTCTCTCTCTCTCTCTCTCTCTCTCTCTCTCTCTCTCTCTCTCTCTCTCTTGGCCCATTACCTCGCTAAGTGACATTTATTCCTTTCGTTCTGCTCTTCTACACTTTTGCTTATCTTCCTATTCACACTTTATTGCCTTCTTAGTAAGGAAGCTGATTTCATTTTATTTTACCCTTTTCATACTTCGTTGGTTGTCTTTTAAAGAAGCGTGGATGCCCACTGGAATTAATCAGACATGACTTCTTTGTCATTTATCTCTTTCGATTCGTCGTATGATCGTCTACATTGCTTCTTGAAACTAGCATCACTTTTCAAATCTCAACTACTTACATTTTCGTCTTCCAAATACATATTAGATAAATTAATTCGTAGGGTCCGACAGAAAAGTAGCAGCATAATTTTGTTTCTTTGTTCTGGGAAACTCAGCTCATTTGCATCGTCGTTTCCTCACAAGAATCTTCATCTCGATTGGTATTTTATCCATAACCTGAAAATGACTGCTCACGTTATACAGGCAGTCAGGTAAACAAACTTTGAACATATATCAACCAAAATTTGTGTTGATGCATTTCGGTGAATCTGAAATTTTAGCACTATGAAAAAAAATTATTTCATCACCTTTTAGTAAGTACTGTTTATACACGTTTTTTTCTTAGAAATATGAATACCCCTTCCATTTAACCCAGATATTGAAACAGATTTCTACTGTAGTTTCACGTATTTAAAAATTCGATTTACCAAGTTTACAAACATCTCCCACCGACAGTGGAACACCACTGACGGAAGAAAGAGAAGCTATCTCAATGAAACAAGGAAAACAAAAAACCTCAAACATTAAAAATAATAAATTATCAGAACTGGAACGAAAGGAAACCGAGCCACCCGAGAATGAACCGGTAGCCAATTAACGTTGGGTAATACAGTGTCATCGCCACCATAAATGTTCATCAGATAATATACAAGTCAAACATCTCGCAGCTGACACTCCATTGTCGGAGGTGCCTCTCCAGTGTCCTCCCCTCCTCCTCCTCCTCCTCCTCCTCCTCCTATTGCCTTTGCCTTCTTTCAGACAACAGTATCAAGGAGATGCGAACCCTTGGAGTGCCATGTGTGGCCTGTCTTTTTTTCTGTTAATTTGAGGCTTTTTATTTGTTTATTTTATGATTCAACATTTTAATCACAACCGATATTATTAGCAGCAATTGTCTTAATTAACAGACGTAGCACATTTTAGAAGTAGTATCTTTGAGATCGAATTAATCTAATTAATCAGTTAACTAAGCCGATGCAATCAGAATGTGATAATAATTCATTCACTTGAATTCTATCTTCTAACCCCTGACGTTTCCGTGTGGTTTCTTTCCCTGCTCCGTTCTTTCAGTAATAAAAGAATGGAGCCTTGTCCCACTGATAGACATTTTATTTTCTTTTTATACGCCATCATGGGCGTAAAAGAGAGAGAGAGAGAGAGAGAGAGAGAGAGAGAGAGAGAGAGAGAGAGAGAGAGAGAGAAAGAGAGAGAGAATTTCCTTCATCTTTGCCTAAAGTTTGTGCATTCCTTTCATAATATATTTTTTTTTTGACGAAGGAGGAAATGAAACGCGTTTTTATCTGACAATGATCTTCAAACTAAAATTAAATGTATTGTGGGCAGAAGGAAAAGCTGAAATTTTACTTTCCTATTAATTTTCGTCTCACATTGACTATTTCTTTCTAAGAGCATTTTTCTACATCAAAACGTACAGCTGTAGCGGAGTAGTGTAGGGAGCGGCGGAAAAGTAGTTTTGAACGCATTAGATTCCTTCCCGAGTGCAAATTCTCATTCCTTTTATATTTGCTACCATTTTCTTAAACACAAACAGCTCTGTCATATAGATTTTGGAAGCGCTGGATTGCCTCGAGAGTCTGCCAGTTGATTCCACCGTGTATGAGACACTTTCGTTGGGCTGAGAGTTTAGGGAATGAGTCTTGACAAGTTTAAAGGCAGATCTAAGACAAAATAGGTTCATTAATCATGCGATCGGTATTTATACCGAAACCAGCCACAATTTCCAAAGTTTTGGCTAAAATCCCCCCTTGAATAACGTCTCTCGCAAACCAGTTCGTATTTTAGCGTTAAATCACTTTGCCGCGTGAAACGTCGAACCAAAAAATAATTTCAGCTGTAAGACTAGCAACACGGGCAATATTGATGAACCAACTGCCAAATTCGGATCTTTGAGATCGAGAGAGTAAACAAATCCGATTTGCAAACTTTTAAGTTGATGGAGCAGCTGGAAAACCATTTATTGTGGAAGAGCGGAAAAAGTTCCTAATTCTCTTTGCTGAATAACTATCCTCGGGCATTTCCGAAAGGGTCACTGCAATGCTTTCCCTTTGCCACAAGTGTTTTACTTTCTCGGAGGAAAGAGATCGCTTCACGAAAGTGTGTATTAAAAAGCTGTGAAATATTATTGCGAGAGGTTGTAATAGTGCATCTGCGTAAAAATCAGTAATTGTAAAAATAGTGATGCTAATTATAATAATATATTGATATCAGTCGTCAATATCATCATCATCGTATTCTATAACCATAAATACAAACTCATAAATAATGCAGTCATGTATGTATATATATATATATATAATATATATATATATATATATATATATATATATATATATATATATATATATATATATATATATATATATATATATATATATATATTTATATATATATATATATTATATATATATATAAATATAAATATTATTGCTAGAAGTTGTGATAGTGCATCTACGTAAAATTAATAACTGTAAAATTAGTAATACTAATTATTATAAAATATTTATATCAATCGTTAATATCATCATCATCATCCTCTTCTATTACCATAAATACAAAATCATAAATAATGTTAAAACATATATATATAAATATATATATATATATATATATATATATATATATATATATATATATATATATATATATATATATATATATATATATATATATATATATATATATATATATATATATATATATATATATATATTTATATAATATATGTAATATCTATGAATGTCTTTTCATTAATACTACATCAATATGAAAATAAGAAGGCCCATAAAACACTATTTAAACGTTGAAACCATATATTTCAGGGCACTTGTTTCTGTAAAAAATTCACTGGTAGAATATGGACAGGTGGAAAGTTACAATGGTATATATACAGGAGCACAGAAACAAGTGCCTGAAATATATGGATCCAACGCGTTTAAAATAGTGTTTTATGGGCCTTCTTATTTTCAAAAATTACACTGTCAATATTCAGGAAAAACATTCGATTTTTGCAATTATGGAACATCACAGTTTACGCCAGTTTTTCGGCTTCAACCCAGCTGTCAAACACATCTTTAGACGGTACGAACGGCTAGTACATGGGTTAAACAAGAGGAAGAATCAGAGAAATTTTCTATAAGAATGCCTACAGGAACAAGTTTCTCCCAAAATGTACGGTTTCACGCGTTGGACATCGGCGTCAGACCCATTTCCGGACTCCATCAGCACATTCCTCCAAGACAGAATACAAGCCACACACCAAGACATCTATGTTTGATTAGAAGAAAAATAAATCAGCTAGCCACGTCACTTCGCCTCATGTGTAGGGATGATGGTATGTACAGATATCTTTCATATTTTGTGCTATCAGGTGCTATTGAAAACAGTGAGTCCCACACCAGAAATTTGTGCTACAAATTAAAAAGACTGATTAGGAACAACGTATGGAATAATCTTGGCCTTCCCAATAATGTGCTGAATCTCTCTAACATCATCCTCACTGCAGAAGAACAGACCGTTTTAAATCTTGGAGTTTCATTCGCTCTAAAACCTGGTCCCAAAAGAGTAATCTTAATTTCCTAGTTGCTTTTGATAAACATTTTGCAAAAAAACAACTATGACAAGAAAGAGGCATGTCTCAATGGCATTTTTGCTAAATGTCTTGGAGCAAAATAACTTTTCTTTCGATGATCCTGAAAAAGATTCCAAAATGCATTAGTTAGCTTAAGAAAAAGGGGGGATATCATCATCACAAAATCTGACAAAGACGGGAAAATAGTTCTGTTAGACAAGGAGACATACATCAATAAAGTTCAAGAACTTCTAAACGATGCGGAGACCTATGACAAATTAACGAAAGATCCCACAACAAATATTGCTGCTCAGTTTAACAAATCAGTTAGAACCATAGGGGCAATAAAAAGACATAGAATTACTAGAGACATTCAAGGTAATCAACCCCTCTCCCTAGTATTTTTACGGCCTCGAAAACAAATAAAGATGGGATTCCTTTACGCCCCATAATATCTAGCAGGGGCTCTTTCATGTTCAAATTATCAAAATGGCTCGCAGACTTGTTATCACCCTTTCTAGGAACCTTCTCATCCTCCCACGTCAAACATGCAGAGGATTTCATACATTTGAAAAAATTTAATAGTTTAAACATCCCCTCAAACAACATCAACGGAATTGCAGTCCAGACGTCGAGTCATTATTTAGTAAAGTCCGATTGCCGACGTGTTGTCTTTCTTAGAGAGGAAGTTACAACCATATGAAGACCATTTTCCTCTTGGCATAGATAAAACTTTAAAACTTATCAACCTCTGTGTAACTAACAACGTGTTTTCTTTCAATGGTAATTTTACAAACAAAAATTTGGCTGTAGCATGGAAGTCCCCTTATTTCACCCCTTCTAGCAAACTTGTACATGGAATATTTCGAAACAGAACTTTTTGTCGTCTATCAAACCCCATAATATGATCTGGCTTAGATACGTAGATGATGTCTTTACTTTCTGGGACAATAGCTGGGGACTTTAATGATTTTTTAATAGGCTAAATTCGCTAGTTCCGACCATAAAATTTAAAATAGAATGGGAAAAGGACGGAAAACTGCCGTTCCTAGATGTACTGATCATAAGAAAACAGAACAGGTATGCATTTACAGTATATAGAAAACCCACCTTCACTGTCTCTACATTCATTTTTAAGCTACCACGACGTCTCCGTAAAAATCATGGTAGCGTGCAACTTATTCCTCAGAGGACTTAGGATATGTTCAAATGAGTACCTGGATAAAGAATTTAACACGATCCGCCAACACCTAACGCAACTGCTCTATCCACCACACATTATCGAGAGGGCTATTAACAAAGCGAATAAAATATACTACAGAGGTCCCACTCACAACAGACAAATAGATTTCAACAACAAAATAAAGCTTCCATACGATGAAAACATCCAAAAGGCCCTGGAACAACTCAGTTCTAATAATCCTTTCATTTTCCATTATCCCAAATCCATCGGGAGTTCGCTCGTTAACGTATACTTAAATAACAAAAGGGAAGAAGCCGGAGTTTACAAGATACCGTGTAGTAATTGTCATGACATCTATGTAGGCGAGACAGGTAGATCGCTCTCGCAAAGAATAACAGAGCACAAAAGATCAGTGCGTTACGAAGGAGAGTTCGGGAATTTTCCTACATATTAGAAATACAGGGCATGTCATTAACTGGAGTGGGGCGGAGTTGGTTTTCAAGAGTAGCTGTCCGTTACAAAAAGAAAATGCTGGAATCTGCTATCATCAATCAAACCAACAATATGAACCTGTCAGGAGGACATTGGAAATCGGACGCCATCGACACCTTAATCCTCAAACCCCTCCTGAAGAAGATGACCCAAGAAACGCGACCGCCAGATCCATCGCCAAACTGGAGCCAATGAGGCCATTAAAACCACTAGGAATTTGGTCATTTCTCCTCCTTCTTAAGAAACGCCACCTCCATAACATTTATTCTAAGGCCACACCTTCATGTTTTTGAATATATACCATTGTAACTTTCCACCTGTCACATATTCAGGTTGAACTTTTTAGAAATAAGTTCAGTGGAAATATATGGTTTCAATGTTTAAATAGTGTTTTATGGGCCTTCTTATTTTACGTATATATATATATAATATATATATATATATATATATATATATATATATATATATATGATGATATATATATATATATATATATATATATATATATATATATATATATATATATATAATATATATATGTATATATATATATATATATATATATATATATATATATATATATATATATATATATATATATATATATATATATATATATATATATATATATATATATATATATATATATATATATATATATAAATTATGTATAGGTTCAGACGTTCATGATGCTATACTAGTAAATCGGGTAAAGTTTATTACTTCTATCCGTCACTGTCTAATATTACATTATATAGTTCAACTTAATTTGGCTAAGATATGAACCCAAGAAATCAGATATTTATATTCTGAAATATCTATGAGGATGACAGATTATTTATTTTAAACTATCTGGTCAAGGGTCTTTTTATAAAAGAGGAAATAAAATATAATGTTGAAAATTGATATAAATATTTATTCTATGAGATGTTATTACTAACTTTCGTTGTTATTAATCATATAGTATATATATACATATATATATATAATATATATATATATATATATATATATATATATATATATATATATATATATATATATATATATATATATATATATATATATATATATATATATATATATATATATATATATATATATATATATATATATATATATATATATATATATATATATATATATATATATATATATATATATATATATATATATATATATATATATATATATATATATATATATATATATATATATATATATATATATATATATATATAATCTGAGAGTGTATAGTAAAGTTAGACATTCATGGATGCTAATACTACTTAATGCAGACAAAGTTTATTGCTTCTCTCCGTCACTGTCTGGAAATTGCATTATCCCGGGGAAGGTTCAACTTCATTTGGCTAAGAGCCGTATGAACCCAAGAAAAGTTAGATCAAGAAAGTCCTGCAAATATTCTGGAAACTCTTTGAGGATGTAATTCTCATTTATTTTAAACTTTTTCGTCAAGGTATAATATTGAAATTTGAAGATAAAATGTTTTGCTGCCGACAGTATATATATTGTCACGAATTTATTCCTCCCTCGTCCGGCAGCCAGTGATTAATTCATTCAGGGAATCATTTTCACCCTTCATTTAACTGTAGGGCCAAGAAAACATGGCGACGAGGTAGAACCAAGCGTATTTTGAACTAGGGAAAGCGGTTAGTGCCTGTTTTGAACTCATGTAGGGATAGCCTCCCACCTCACTTGACCTGGGGTAGACAATAGGTGAAACCCCCTCACCCCCATCACGCGATATGGGAGCAGCTAATCCATTAGGGGCATGGGGCATATCCAGGGTGTGAGAGAGATAGGAACTTGACCTCTAAGTACTTAATCTTAAGACCTTCTTTTTTTTTTTTCACTCCTTTGCTGGTGTATGACTTTTGCAGGTCGACATAGGCTGAGGCTTTAAACCAAGCAACGATGGGATTCTCCGGAAAGCACCGCACTCCTCAGATAAATCTTGTCCAAGTCAAACGTTTGGCGTTTCTTCCTTTATGCTGGTGAAATTACTGCATTATTGATCTATCGTATGTAATTTATGTGTCTGTAAATTGTTACTTTTTTGGTCTCGCATATTTGCCCCATTCTCTGTAAATAACCCCCTTATTAACTGTAAAAGAATTCTAATTCCAATGGCGACCTTCATTATTTACGTACATCCAGGAAGATTCTAAGGTGAGTTTCCAGTAGTTTTTCCTTTTATTCATAAACTTGGACAACCCCTTGGTACGAAGGCAGTCTATGATAACGAATTGTTCCAATTTCCCTCCACACCGAGGACCCAGTTTATGACAGTGACGACCTTTGCCAAGAATCCTATGGAATAGCCAAGTAGCATCGCTAAAAGGGCTAATAAATAGGAAGAGTCGAACCAGGAATAAATCAGGCATTTAAATTTAATCATTCATTTAAATTAAATAATTTCATTATTCACAAAAGGCATAAAAGCGGCTGGAGCAGAGAGAATTAAGGTAAAAAGTGTATTATCATTGTCTGCTAACATTAAGGATACATAAGGTTAAATAAGAAAAATTATATTAATATTCTTTTAAGGGAAATCCAACACACCTCTGTTTGTTTGAATTTATTTAGGACACAGACAAAGGCGCATCGGTTCTTAAGTTAGCGAAACAGAGAGGTGGGCGCGAATTTCCCATCTGCAAAATTTCCAAGTGTAGGGACAAGTGTGGTTTGCCATATGAATGAACATAGGAATTAGGAAGAGCGTAGTTAGGGAACTGTTGCATGTGTTAGCGAGAACAAGTAGCTAAGAGTTTATTTAGGAATAGTTACGGCCGAGAAAAGCGTACGATTTCTCGATCAGTGATAAATTTTGGGATAACTCAGTAGGCTATGGAAACCGTGTAACGATCTCTGGCATTCAGACGTCGAGCCAGCGCACACACTCTGTTCAAATCGACGCATTCGCGGATTGGTCCCAGTGTTGGAGAAAAACATTCCCAAGCATAGTTAGTTATTTAACCACCCTCCCAGTGTATTAGAGTAAAGACATTGCTGCTGTTTAAAGTTAGTTAAGTTGAATTTGCATTCGAACCCCGAATTTATCGAAGAAAGTAGTGTTTTTTTTTTTTTCCTCCCATTTCATTGCCTACTCTCTGTCGCACGACAAAGCGAGCGGGCGATCAGCTGTTCCCAGCAAGCGACTCAGTTCCACATCTTTCGTTCACAGAACGAACTTTCATCACTTTTTCTCCCTAACGTAAACCGTGAAAGACGTGAATATCTTTGAAACAATTTGCAACCCTTTACCCACCATATCACTTGTCAGGCATAGACGAGACAGTTAAAAAATTTACGTAAATACTAAGAGTTCAACAGACAGCATAAGTCATCCTTAACTTAAGTCATATCTAATTTATTTGCTCATAACACAAAGTAAAATTAAAAATTCATAACGACTCGTATCCTTAACCCAGTGTTTATCAGAGATTTAAGACAGACAGACAGACAGACAAACAGAGATATTTTTTGTTCTCGCTTTTCCTTTTATCTTAAGACGGGATTGACACAAATTTATCTACGAGTTTCGGAAAAAACAACCCACAAATCATAAAAGCTAAACACAAAGATTTTTCTTTAGGGTAACTCACTTTTAAACTTTAAGAGCCAAACTCATTACTCATTTATCATATACACAGTGCGTGAAATTTATAAGCGCTCGTGTTCAGCGAATAATATCGCATACCTGCTTTCTTTTTTCGTGCTTCAGCCCAAATCAATTCTTGTACGCTATAGAGCGTACGGACATCTATATAATTACGCGTTATTCAACTGTCGTACACGAGTTGGGTATATCTCATTCCAGACTTGCTTATGCTGCAAGCGCTAAATTGCATATTGAGTGCACTCTCCATATCCGCCTTTTCCTCATATCAGACAGCGATCTCTAGGTCTTAGAACTAGCTACCCACTCGTGCCACGCCACAATTCTATTTCTCACAGTGCCACTACCTTGCAGCACTGCCAAGCAACCCAATCACGGAAGCACTTATCTTTCTTCTTTCCCTTTCCTTTCTCCCTTCCCTTCTGCCGGAGTCTCTCATTTACCTCTTACTCCTTACTTACCTTCTGCCCCAGGCAGAGTACCATTCACCTTCAGTGCCATTTCATGCACCGACATTTTGCATTGCTCCACGGAACGCATCGGCACCACAGTGCCACTCAACCAAAATAAGAACTCATAAGCCATTGTACCTGTACTTAGGAGCCAGAGTGCCATACAACCAGTGTTTCCGCCCATAAAGACCTTAGCTCCTTCAGGAACATCCCATTAACAGTGCAATACCATAAAGGACCATAGAGCCTTCATTGAGCACTCCCATCTTCTAAGTATTTTTCCTGTTACCAAGGAATAATATACCTTCAGGATCACTTCATGACCTAGCGTATCTGCCCATAAGGACTCAAACTTCCTTCAGGAACGCTCCTCTAGTGAGACCTTCGCACGGCACACTCACCCACAGTGCCACCTCGTTAAAAGGTGCCACTCACTGAAATGCCAATAATCTAAAGGACACTTCCCCATAGTCACAAACCTTTTCTTCCAGGAACACCCAGTTAATCCATTTAGCAGTCCTCCTCATCAGCAACATGTCTACCGAAGAGCACCAATATTTCCGGGATATAGGAAAGGAGGACGGCCTCGTAGGCCAGGCCCTTCAAAAGTTTGTAAGGGAGCAGATTGCCGAAAAGAGAAAGTATGAAGAGGAACAAAGACGGCGAGAAGCTCTGTGGTAATGAGCAACTATGATGCTGAAATTTAGAGAAAATTCAGTGTTTGGAAAAATGTAGGGTGATTTCAGGTGAATTAAGCAAATGCCAGGATATTTAGGTTATCTGGGGAGACTAATTCGAAAAGTCATGTTACTGAAGAAATCAGTTCATTATTGTTACTTCACCCTTCACTTCCCTTATAATTTCATTCCATACCTGTCATTAAGTTCCTGTCTGTGTTTCTTCCTTCTTGCCTACTTGAAACTATGGGTTTTGTGTTGCTATATATATGTAAGACACGAAAGAATTCGAAACCTTTGAATGAAATTCCTCTCAAGAAAACTGCCGGCAGCAGAGAAAAGGGTCTCTCTTGATAAGCCTTTGAATTCAGCCAGGCTAGCCACCAGTTATAAAAGGAGATTAGAAAATAATCATAATTCTAACACTTGATTACAATAATCGACTCTCCCCTTTCGACATAGAAAGGAACTAACATGAAAGGCAAATAAGGTCGATTTGTGCACCTGATAGTCTTTCATTTTTTCTCATT
>NC_089748.1:65366236-65383736 GCF_040412425.1 Macrobrachium rosenbergii
ACGCTAGAAGACTTTCTAATTAAGAATGATAAAGAAGGATTAAACTGAATTACCCGTGTCCAAGGATGCACCATTTAACATCGTACCACAGTTATAGGCCGCATTAATTTGAACAATTCAACCACATACAGAGATCAGCGGGCTAAATATCATGAATATTTAGAATTTATTCAGGAAAATATGTCAGTATTAGTATTGAATATTACTTTGGCTTGTACTGTAATATTTTGATAGGAAAGTGAGATTTATAAAAAAAATATTTTAAGTGGCCTTTGAAAATTAAAAGAATAGACATTTATCGTCATGTTTGATATACGACAGTTGTTACTTATCGTTTCGTTTTGTATTTATCTAAGTAGATTCCGCACCATCAATGATAAGCCATTTGTTGCCAATGAGATCAAATTGATAAGACTTAGTAGAGATTCTTTTTTAGTTATCCTAACTGTCACTAGATTTCGACAGCGGTGTATTATGTAGGGCCTTCATTAAACATGGCGATATTTATTACGAGGACTTTTAATTCAAGAATTGTTCTGCTCGATATTATTTTGAAGTTGCAAACCTGCTTTTGTCCAGCGTCCATTTCCTTCATAAAAATCGAGTCCTATTTGTTGGTGTGAAAGCATTTTATTATCATCATTATCATATGGTATGTTGAATGCCCACATTGGTAGTATAAAATGATAAGTTCATCAACAAAAAACTTTTTGAAACAGACCCCCAGTAGTCTTGTTGGCCCCTAATATACGGAGGCAGCCGTTCAGATTGCAAGGGTTTACCCATAATTATGAGAAGTAAGCTTTCCAGTCTTGATCACAGCCCTACTACCATCTTTTCTGCTCGTTTGGGATGAGTTTTTCAAAATTTCACTTCTCAGTTTTCCCATTTTATCATTTCCTCTTGCTGTGTAGATATATCCGTTAATTTATTTGTTTATGTATCTTTAGACTACCTTTTTAAAGTCATTGTATGTGCATTTGATATTGAAGGTGGCAATGAATTCTTATAAACAAATTTGAAAACTGCTCTAGTTCAATCAGCCAATGGTAGAGTTGCTCTCAAAAACTTCCTTCCACCAGATAAAGCACAAAAGCCTTAGCCAATGAGAGAAGGCGATAGAAAAGGATTCTAAGTTGGGCGTGGTGGAGGTCTCCGATTGGCAGAGCCAAATCTTTGTTGAATTCTTGAGCAGTTCCTCGACAGCCATATTGGTGTGCAAACGGTTTTTTGAAGCTGGCCGTTTTTAGGATTTGTTTCCATGGATACAGTTGCAATATTTTGTAAGTAATTGAAATTTTTGTTTTCAATGCGAAGCTTATTTGTTTAACATTCGGTGATATTTATCTGGCTAAAAGTTAATTAATACAGGCGATTTATAGTTAGGGCAAGACTCCCAATGCTCCTTTAAGAAGCAGCGATCCTCTCGTGAATTGTGCTCTCAGGGCTCCGTATGGTTTTAGCTGGAGAAGTGTCAGCATTTGTTTTGAGACGTTCTCTCTGTGTTGGCTAGAAACTTTGGTAGGGATAGAGGCTTTGAAAATTTATGTGCATTACTGTGAACATATCATCACTGAAGACTTTCATCTTTGAGCATACACATTGGGTAAGGTGTCAAAGAAAAGCAGGTCGATTTACGGCCCAACAGGTACAAACTTTGTAAGTTCCTCGTATTAAATGCTCGTGTTTCATGCATTTACATTCACATGGTCCCTTTTATTTTCATCCGAATGCATTCGTTGAAATTTTCATCTGACATTTACAACTTCGTTTGACAGCTCGAATCTGCTCCAACTTGGCTTCAATCACGCTCATCAGTTAGTTCGTACACAAGGAAAATGAATCAAATTTCTCGTGAAGGATTCTGTACTTACAGGAAGATAATATCTCTCTCTCTCTCTCTCTCTCTCTCTCTCTCTCTAATTTCAGATTTACAGTTTTTTTTGTTGGAAAATCTCATTCGTAGACTCTGATCGCTCTCTCTTTGCAGCTGAAATCTCTCTTTGAGTAGTTTTAATTTCAGATTTACAGCTTTTTTTCTGTTGGAAAATAGTTGCCACTCGTAGACTCCTGATCGCTGATAGATACTACAAGTGTCGGGGTTACTTTGCAGCTGAAATCGAAGTTGTATTCTGTGAAATTACATGGCCGACAACAAACAGATGCAAAAAAATAAATAAAA
Organism: Macrobrachium rosenbergii; assembly: GCF_040412425.1. Classification (NCBI taxonomy): domain Eukaryota; kingdom Metazoa; phylum Arthropoda; class Malacostraca; order Decapoda; family Palaemonidae; genus Macrobrachium; species Macrobrachium rosenbergii. The sequence continues at coordinate 65,368,419 of NC_089748.1, forward strand.
ATCCCAGGCGGAGCTGTCTCATAGAATACCAAATCCAGCGGCTATTCAGTGTTGGTGTTAAGTGGCGAATTTCATTCCGTGTGCTACGTAACGTATTTTCTGTATTAGGTAATGGTAAAAAGGGTTATTTTAAGAAACCAAGTTAGTGTAGTTTGCATAAACATTATCCCCTACACATCGCCTTTCCTGTGTGTTTTTAAATGCATTGACTTGGAATGTTTGATAATTTCGGTGTCTTTCATAGGTTTTCTAGATTTTCTCATTTAGTGAATTGTTGCATATGGGGTTCCGTTTGGGGGTGGTGCGAGTTTCTCCTTTTAAAGAAAAGTGTTGCGTCATCTCTGAACGACCTCTGAGGTGTTTCAGCCAGATTGGAGTGTAACATCGGCCGCAGTGTTTAGTTATTTCGTCTATTTCTTTTCCTTTACTAGGGCTATTGGAGGGTCATCCTAATTATAAAGTTAGTGCCCAATGTTTACACGAGTTATGCCCAGTAAATGCAAGCTCTTAGTTGGCCAAATAATTCCAAAAGGCGTTTTTCATTAGACTCAGTTGATCGACCTATCAGATTTGGAGGATTTATTTAGGTTGTATAACAAATAATCCGCGTGAATCCTCGAGTGTTCATCGATTGTTAATAAGGGTTAACTGGGTGTTTAAGTTAAAATGATTAAAAGGACCTCGTTACTCTCTCTCTCTCTCTCTTTAGTAGGCGGGGCGGGGGAGGGAAGGGTTTAAATCATTAAGTTGGCTACCTGTGACCCCCGTGAGTTTTTGATGAATGTGTCCATTGTAAATTAAAGTTGATGTGAAGGTATGGTAGGATGATGTAATTATCTTCCGCAATACATGAAGTGCCTTTTTTATTAAAGTTATGTTTGCTTAGTTTAGAGCCGATATAGTTTCTGGAACTGTTTGTGGGTCGGTATAGGGCTTCGGCATTTACTTTACCGAGTCTTAGAGAAGCTGTAAATGAGTAGAATATAGTGTTCATAGACAGTATTTTCTTGTTTTGTTTACTGAAACAGCTTCAGGAAAATTACTTTAGCAATTTCCAGTAATTTTATTTAACAATCATTATATTTCTTGATTACAGTTATCAGAATCTGAGAATGAAATCAACACAGTTTCCGCAGTGTTTTCTTGATGATATCTCATCTTGCACGCCATCGTCTCCGTTAATGGTTTTAGGTGAGTCTTCTGTTTCTCTGTCAATGGTATAAATTTTCCTCTGTATATATACTCAAAACTTTAATATAGTCTATTATGAATATTGGTACAATTTGATCGTACAGAAAACTACTATAATCTAAGTGCGTTGTGTGTCTTCAGCTTATTTTTTGGTTGTCTGGGCTTGTGTGCTGTGAGAGTTGTTATTCATTTGAATTAATTATAATTATTTTATTATTAGGGTGATACAGCCCTTGGTGGAGGAGACATAATACCCCTTGGATCAAGTGTTGAAAGCCATGGAAAGGACTCGGAAATTGCACATGAATTCAAGTAGCTTGCCACAGCAATGTAAGTTCCTGGTTGTAATTTCTATTCTTTTTTTTCCATTTTTTCCAGTATGATGTGTGATTTTGTGTGATTTTATTTTCATTTCCCATAATCAAAGCTCATATTTATGTTTCCTTTTATTCTGGTTGTGGGTAATTTGTGTGGTGGGGATGGGGTGATGTTATTAAAGTTGCAGTTCTCACTTCTTTGTTTTACTAATTTTTTATTTTAATTTCCTTTTAAGGTTACCAAAGCCAGTAGTGAAAGTCGCCTCACTCGCGCTGCCATATCGTCAGGGGTAGGTGAATCATTCATTAGTCAGTTAAGAGGCTTGCATAAAAACAATGTAAGTGTTCCTATGGTTACGTTTTACTGTTTTTTTTTTTTTTTGAAAGGAGTCCGCTGTAATTTGAATGGATCATTTATTTTGGGGTAAAAAGTTGTGAATTTAATGTCTCAGTACTACTATAAGGAACAGACTTTTTGTTCCTTAGGGTCAAGTTTTTGTCTTTCAGCACAGAACTGCTTCCAGACTCCAAGAATCTTGGTGTTGTGGGTGGTAGCTTTGGGGGTTGCGGTTCTCAGAGAGCAGTGATTAAGAACGGATTCGTAACTAAGCTAGCTAGGCTTACTTAACTTTACCCGCTACCTTTTTACCTCCTTGACCTGACACTATCGATCTTTGAAGCACGTCACGTACGTGACTTTACTGTTATAGGAAAAGTGTGTTGTGTATTATTAGGCTATATGGAGGACTTAAAAATCCAGTACAGGAGGATGCTGTTCAAAATTCAGTGCTGTTTTCTGGAAACGCTGATTAGAATTATTTTAGTTTGAAAGTTTTTAGTGCAGTCTTTGATATCTGTTTTAGCGATTAAAAGCTGCTGTCAACAGCATGAATATCCAGACAGGGAATTTTTTTTAGATAAATTTCATGAAATTAAGGTAGATCATTTACTTCGATCCATGGGAACCAATGAATTCCTATCTTTTGTAATAGTTGATTATTACTTTAATTCACTGAAAGAAAGCTTAAAGGTATTTAGAAGTGAACACTAAAATCATTTATTGGTTCGTGAAATGAAAAGATAATAATAATAATAATAATAATAATAATAATAATAATAATAATAATAATAATAATAATAATAATAATAATAATAATAATAATAATAATAAATTGGAATCGTGAAAACGCCTGCAATGAAAGCAGCTTAACTGCAATTGCCATCTTTAAATCGTAATCAGATTCACTACTTAACGGGAGATACATTAATTCTTACGGGTTTGGTATATGTTTGGAACATTTATTTGGGGTAGACATATTTGTTGTGCTCAGTTTTGAAATAAACTTAAGAGGTTTTTAAATGCTTTTCGGATAGGTACATCGATCGTTTACCTTCCATAATTTTATTTATTTTTGCTAGAAATAATCTTATGAGAAATTTTGGTATTTATTTTCTCGTAAAAAAAAAACTCGTTATAACGGAAATTTAAAATCATGCCTGCAAGTGATAGATTCTGATGACAACGTGGTGTGGTAGGGTTTAGCGCTCTTGGTTCCTTAAACTTCAAAGTTGAGTTGGAATTGCATCTTAAAACATTTTGATTCTCTCTCTCTCTCTCTCTCTCTCTCTCTCTCTCTCTCTCTCTCTCTCTCTCTCTCTCTCTCTCTCTCTCTCTCTCTCTCTCTGGGTTTGTGAGAAAACTAAAATCTCTCAAGGGCTGACCTGTATTCAAGCACCTTTTGGTGTCCAATATTGCAATGGCTGAAAAGAATTTCTTTTTAGATCGTGAAGTTTGACAAGTTTCTGAAATTTGGATTTTCTCATCAAGTTATTTAACTAAAACTTGATATAGAATGTCCATTAAAACAGTATCATGTTGGTTTTGTATTTCAGTTATTTACTGGTTAAAAAATTTCAGTTATTTACTGGTTAAAACTGTTGTAATAAAAAAACATGATCTTCGCTGACAGATCTGTGATTTTTCTGACTTCATATTTAAGGACTGATGACATCTCTGTAATTTTGTTGCTTTTGTCTGCCAAGTTTCAGCCACGCCACTTTCAGTTCCTTCTGTACTCATCCGTCTTTCCAGTCACGATTTTGACAGGTTGGGCCAGCCGCCATGTCCTGTTTTGATGCTTGTCTGTCATGGCCGTTAACAGGACTTTTGATAAAAATCTCTCTCTCTCTCTCTCTCTCTCTCTCTCTCTCTCTCTCTGAGGTACATTTTCGGACATGAAGGAGCAATGGTCACTGTTATTTTTCATGATCAGATATTGCACATATATTGATAGATAAAAAACATCTAGTAACGAATAATTTGAGTTCTTAAAAACTATTCAGTTGTTTCCAGTCAGAAAGTTAACGTTTTTCTAACCTCCTGGGTTGTATTCGGTATTGTAGATTGTTTTGCATTAGTGGCATTTGAACCGACTGATCTATTCCACTTGCACAAGACCGCTGAGGTGGTCTGAAGTTCTCTTCCTGAGCATGTCCATATCGTCTACAGACATCGGTCACTATTGCCAGTTGTGTGCCAAGTCAGGCGCTCACGTCAGCCGGACAGCAGGCTTGAGCGAAATGAAAATGCGGCACTGTCCCCGTGCGAATATTTGCCGAATTATATTTCGAGCCGTTCGGCCGAAAAAGACCCGTCGTAGCGACGTTTCTCCGCGGTTTGTCAATAGACGCATCAGCAGCGTGTGTGTGCGTGTGTGTCAGTGTATGACGAGACACAGAGAGCGGGCCCAGCATTCGAAGACCAGCAGTGTCACACCTATTTCCAGCCACTTCGAACAGCCGCACCGAAGATCTAAACATAGCACTTGCCCTTTGTATTCCTATTGTGTTACGAATAGGATACTTGCCAGCATATGCATAGCTCACCACACCTTGACAACGTCAGTAAACGCAAAACATGGTCTGAAAGAAGAAGGAATCAGATAAGAATGGAGCTTTTTAATCGTAGCAGTATATAAAACGCCTTGTTTGTGGCCAAATACAAGCAGGAGGTAGGCGGTGAAAACAGCTTGCCGTTGGCTCCTTTTAACTAATTGTATAATGTTGAATTATAGATCCCAACTGTTATTGAGAAAGATACTTTAGCAAGAATTTAGTGGTCTCGATGTTGAATTCGACATTTAACAACAAGAACATTTGGGAGATCGTTATCACAACTTCCATTCCTTATGGCAACGTTAACTTTGAGAGATCATCGTTTTCCTCACAGATAAACAGCATTCAGTAAGTCAACAGGGGGTTAGTTTTGCCTTCCATTTAAAAATATCAGATTTTGCAGCCATGTTTTAGTGGCGCACGGAATGGAACGGACGGGAATGGAGTTTGTGTCAAGATCAGCACCGGGAGCGGGGTCGGCTCAGCTCAGAATAGTCAGGCAGTTCGAACAAGAGAAAATCTCGGCAGTTGCATCATGAAACAATCAGCTGTTATAGTGTGGGTAAGGAAATAAGAGGTGCTTAGTGATACAGTTGCAAGTTGCAGCAAGCCGCAACAGCGAGAACCTTAAGCTGTTACTACGAGGTGCACTGATGGTGCTGGCTACGGGGCAGATAGCAAACGCCTGATAAATGAAACAAATATTTCAATGAAAGGACTCATTGAATGACTGTTGTCATCAAAACTATAAAGCAACATCTAGGAAGAATTATTAATTTACAGCAAAGCTCCATAGCAACAGTAATCAAATGTGCATATATATATATATATATATATGTTATATATATATTTAATATAGCATATATATAGATATATATATATATATATATATATATATATAAACTGATTATATATATATATATAGATATATATATATGTATATGTATGTATGTAGTATATACATACATATATATATATATATATATATATATATATATTTATATATAAATACTGTATATATATAATAATATATATATACACATAAACATACACATATACAGTACATATGTTGGCCTAACGCCGTGGCTGTTTCATAGGCTGCTAATGAGCCGCAAATATCTTTCCAAACACAAACCTCAGAATTTGCCTCGACCATGACTGGGATTACCCGACCAGCAAATGTCTCGATGGTCAAGGCAAATGCCTGAGTGGAGAGCTGTCGCACACTGAGTACCATGAGGTCGCAGTCGCCACTGTGCCAGACAACATAGTCTTGTACAGCTCGTAAAGTAGCACCGGTGCAGCTCGAGTGAGGAGTTAATTCAGAAGACAACCGACTGTCTTCCGATAGATGAAATTACGGCACACCTTCGTGCAGTGATGCCAGAAATTACATGCAGTCTCCTGAGGTTAGTGAGAGTGCCAGAATACAGCCTCGGGACATGTGAGTTTACAAGGCAGCCTCTGAAGAGGTAGCCAGCTAGTGCAGCGGGAGCGCCAGGGATAGCCTTCGAAAGATGCCAGAACATTGGGGCGCAGTTCCTTTAGTTAGGAGTGCCAGAAACATTAGCGCAAAGCTCAGGTAGGAGCAGATATTAGCGCAGCCTCGAAGACAATGCCACCTTCTCAACATTACTGGGCAGCATTTACATTTTTCTTTCACCTCGGTCTAACATGCTGGTTAACTTTTCGTTTAGCTTATGCAAAAGGTGAGCGTAACAAGCCCCAATTTCGCATTTTTGAATGTACAAATCGCCTTCAGAAGAGACAGATGACATCTTCCGCCATTGTACATTTCGGTTCTCATAACATAATGCCATGCTGTTGGCGTTCCTACTACTTAACACGTGTGGCAGGCTTGCTCAAGCGTTCGCCAATCCTGCATACACCGTCTGGGATACGTTGTCCCCTGAAGCAACATGATTCTTGTTACATTAGCAAGCGGTGATACAGCAGATTTGGAAGCGGAACTGCGCAACGCTGATCATTCATTCTTCACCAATTGTTATCTGACCTTCGCTTCCACAGTTTTCTTCTGAATACATCATTTAAAAATATATCTTCACAGAGTGATTCAGCATGAGCTGGGCAGCTCATTTCTTACTTCAAGAAGACACAGAGCAAACAACTAGCAGTTCGGTAGTGTTTGTAGCTCATGCTGCAAAGAACACTGTTAAATAACTATAACACAAGCAGTCACCAGGGACCTTCAAATACATTTTCCAGTCTTTTGATATTTTGAGCTTGTTATTGTCAGGGAAATGTCTTCATAAACACCGTGTGGATGTATTTGTCCTTCACTGAAGTCAGTATTTTTCTGTTTTTGCAAGTGACATCACATTTTTCAAGTTTATTTAATTGTCGCAGTTATCTGCCGACAATTTCATGATTGAGCTGGTTTGCTGGCCCTTTCTATCTCATTCTCAGTGTCAGAATTTTTCATTTTGCAAAGATTGAAACAAGACATCACATTTTTCATAAAGTTTGTTCACTGAATGGCTATCATTATTTACATTGCTTGAGAATTACATTCGTTTATTTTCCTCCATACTTGAATCTTTAATATTTTTTATTCTTTCTGTGCCATTGTTGTTTGTCGATAAACCGAATACACTGATTCGCCGTTTATCTTAATAGTTGTTTGTTCTCTTCAAATGACGAACAAAACCACCGACATCTTCATTACGATCGACCGATGAAAAGCTGATACGGAACTCAGAAAAAGCAATGTTGTAGTTTCGAACGTTAGCTTTCTCCGAACGTCTATTACCGAAATTGTCAGAATTTGCCGGAGAAAGACACTAATCAGAATTAAATTTTTCGCATACACACAGTCGCAAACAATGTTAACCCAATGGCAAGAAATATTTCAGGTTATGTAAATACCTCACTACGACATTTAATGGATGTAAACAGCGGTGTATTTTGTTACCATACACATTTATAGTATCTTTCGATGTTAAGCTCAAGAGCCTAACTCAATTTTCATATATAGCATATATATACATATATACATATAGCATATACAGCATAGCATACATATGAGGCCATATTTGGGACTGAAAGGACTTCATCTGTAAGTATGACAGAGCTATGCTCAATAAAATTCATTTCAGTTCACTATCTCCATACTCATTTCAGACTTAGAAGAGGGAGCAACCATGCCATACAAATAGTAATTACAGCTGTTATTTTCAGTTACTTGGGTAATAAATTACCGAACAATTTGTCTTCATCTGAACTTTGAAACCAAGTCTGAACATTATACCAATAGGCCTTACCTTTCCTTTCTCTTATTAGCCTGTGTTGAGGGAAAGCACAACCAGCTAACTTTACCTTCTTCATACCATATTCGAACCAAGTTCATGTGTCTGTTTTTTGTCTCATTCAACTTAACATTTAGTATTTGAATTTCTAATGTCGATGTGAATAAAGACATTTCTTTATGCTTCTGTTGTTATTGTCGAGTTGAACGCAGAACTTTTATCACAAGAGCAGCTCAGTAGCATACATAGTATATGAAAAAGTCATAAGATATTGCTAATAGTATATGTGTTGCGATTTGTACTTATGGCTACAAATCCTTCATATACCATTGTATCTTATGACTTCATATGCTGTAATATCCTTATACTAACAAAGTCACAAAAGACTTCTTAGATAAAAGTTCTGCGTTTGTCATTGAAATAACGTAAAATAAAAAGGGAAGTGTCTTTTGCATTTCACATCGGTATTTAAATTCAAATACCTAAATGTTAAGTTTGAGATGAGGACTAAAAAAAAACTCGTACAATCATAAATAGACTTGGATTCAGATATATGAACATGAGAGGTAAAGTTATGAAGTTGTGCTCCTCAACACAGAGTTTCTTAAAAAAAAAAAGAGAAAAGGAAAAAGATAAAATATTAGTACCAATGTTCAGACTTGGTTTCAAAAGTTCAAAGATGAAGAACAAATTGTTCAGGTGAATTTGTTACCCAAGTAACTGAAAATAACGTATAATTATAATTTGTATGGCATGGTTAGCCCTCTTCTAGAATCTGGAAAAAAAATGAGAATATGGAATGAAATTTGAGACAAGGGTAGTGTTTTGTGGGTAGATTAATCTATCATATACAGATGAAGGTCCTTCCGGGTATACGTTATTCCCGATGTAAATATATATATGTATAAATATATATATATATATATATATATATATATATATATATATATATATATGAAAATTGAGGTAAAGGTCTTGGGCAACGTCAGATGCCTCTATCTCATAATAACAAAACCTACCACTGACACATCCATTAAGTCTTCATGTAGAACATTTACATAACCTGGAAAATATTTCTTGCCGTAAAATTCATTTAGGTTCTTGGTATTTGCATTTGCTCAATTATGTCTGAAAATTTAATTCTGATTAATTAATCTTTCTCAACAAAAGTTCCCCAGCCAATTCGGTAACAAGATTCTGTTCGGAGAAAAGAGAAAAGCTCTTTGTTCCGAAACTATTTCCCTGCTGTTACACTTTGCTTTCTGTGTTCCGTAATGCTAACTTCATCAGTCAGTCATTACAATAATGATCTCAGTGGACACGTTCGTCATTTGAAGAGAACAAGTAGCTTATTAAGATAAACGGCGAATCCAGATATATTCAGTTTATCATTAAAACAACAATAACAAAGAAGAATAAAGAATAAAGATTCAAATACATGGAAGAGGAAAATAAACGAATGTGAAGAGTAATTACTCAAAGCAAGTATAAATATGTCGCCGACAATTAGATACAAACATGAAAAATGTGAGTAATATGATAATCACTTGCAAAAGTAAGAAAAATTCTGACTTACCCAGAATGAGGATAGAGGTTATCGGTAATGAATCAATCGTATATATGAATAAAATTGTCAGCAAGATGTAAAAAAAGTCTGCGACAGTTAAATATAAACTTGAAAAATGTGAGTAATATGATAATCACTTGCAAAAGTAAGAAAAATTCTGACTTACTCAGAATGAGGATAGAGGTTATCGGTAATTAATCAATCATTTTACAGTTGTTTATGAACAGTGTTAACTTTCCCTGACAATGCTTGGCACCGGCGAAACCTCAGGCGGGAAAGTTGCAAATGTATTAAAAAGACTGGAAATTGTTCTTAGAGCTATTTGGGAGGTCCACTGAACAGGCTGCTGTGTTATGGACTATTTAGCAGTGTTCTTTGCAGCATGGGTTCCTAAATTTTCTGAACTGCCGTTGTTTATGTATGTCTTGAATCTGAAGTAGTAAAGTACCGCCCAGCTCATGCTTTTTGGAATCACTTCTGACTCCAAGGAATCATATTTGCAAACCAACCGATGATGTATTCAGAAGAGAAACTTGTAGAAGAACGAAAGGTCAAGATGTAATTAGAATTGAAAGAATGAAGATGATCAATGATGCCTTAGTTCCACTTCCAAATCTATTTCATTCAATATCACCCGCTTGCCTAATGTAATAAAAGAATCATGGTTACTTTTCAGGGTTAAGCAATATATCCCAAGACCAGGGTTGTGTCTTAGGATCTGGCAGGCAGAAGATACAAGGCAAGCCTGCCACACGTGTTAAGTGTAGTGAACCAGAGCATGGCGTATGTTATAGAGAACCGAAATGTATACAATGTGGAGATAATCATCTATCCTCTTCACAAATTGTGATTTGTACATTCATAAAAAAAATACAGACATTAAGGGGGACTGAACGCATCACCTTTGCATAGGCTAAACAGAAAGGATTAAGCCAGTATGTTAGACCAGGAACATTCCTGCTAACCGAAGAAGAAATGTAAATGCTGCCCAAGGTGCCTCCTTTCTTAATGTACAGGGAAGATCAGTGGCGACCTGTACTCCTGCATCTTCAGAGGCTGCGCTAGTAATTTCTGGCACTCCTGCCTCTTCAGAGGCTGCGCTAGTAATTTCTGGCACTCCTGCCTCTTCAGGGGCTGCGCTAGTAATTTCTGGCACTCCTGCCTCTTCAGAGGCTGCGCTAGTAATTTCTGGCGCTCCTGCCTCCTCAGAGGCTGCACTAGTAATTTCTGGCACTCCTGCCTCTTCAGAGGCTGCGCTAGTAACTTCTGGCACTCCTGCCTCTTCAGAGGCTGCGCTGGGGTACCCTGGCACCCTGCCTCAGGGCTGCGCTAGTAATTTCGGCAACTCCTGCTCTTCTTACAGAGGTTGTGCCGTAATTTCTAGCGCCCTGCCTCCTTCGGAGGCTGAGTCAGTTGTCTCTGGTGCCTCCTCACTTTCTCGGAGGCTGCACCAGTTATATCTGCGTGCCCGCCACTTTGCAGGCCAGCCACACTAGGGACTATGTTGTGCAGGCTAAAGATTGGCGATACAAGACTCAGTCATGGGTACTCAATGTCTGACGAAAACCACCCACTCTAAGGCGATCGTATCGTCCCCTTGATCAGAGACATTTGCTGGTCGAATGTCCCAGTCATGAGGATCAGAGGCTTAGGTTCCTTTCTTGGGGACGTGACAAGGAGGGATATTTTATCCTTGCGACGATTTTCGGGGGAGGAGTGTAATATAGAGCAATTACGTATTTTTGTTAGGAAGGGGGCCCTTCTCAGGAAAATTTAGATAACGTACATGTGCAGTATGTGTGTATGTTTATGTGTATATATATATATATATATATATATATATACAATTATATGTATATGAATGTATATATATATATATATATATATTGTATATATATATATATATATATATATATACATACATACATTATATAATATATATATTGATATATATATATTATTAAATATACAATATATAGAGAGAGAGAGATATATATATATATCTATATATATATATTAAATATATATATATATATATATATATATATATATATAATATTTGATCTTTCTTATATGGAGCTTTGCCTATGGTGTGAATAACCTAGATGTTGCTACTCTAGTTTTAGTGACCTTGAATCATTTAATCAGTCCTTTCATTCAAAATATTTCTTCATTTATCCAAACTGGACAACTAATAAAACTACATGCTCTTGCCCCCGTAGGAGGTTAGCACCATCAGTGCACCTCATGGGGTGCACTGTAGGCGATACTAAAGGTTCCTCGCAGCGTCCCTTCGGCCCCTAGCTGCAACCCCTTTTATTCCTTTAACTCATATCCATTCATATTATCTTATTTCCATCTTGCTACCCACACTCTCTTAACAATTGTTTCATAGTGCAACTGCCAGGATTTCCTCTTGTTACACCTTTCAGACCTACTTATTCTGTTCCCTTTTCAGAGCTGAATGACCCCCATACGTCCCAGTGCTTGACCTTTGGCCTAAACTCTATATTCCATTCCATTCCTTTCCGTTCCATGCCCTTGCACTAAAACGTCAGTTAATAACCGCAAATCCCTTGATAACAGGGTCTCTTTTTAAATAGAAGGATAAAACTAACCCCCTGTTGACACTGAATACTGTTTATCTAATTACTTGTCCCGGATGTAATCAGGGAAAATATGATGGAATCTCCCGCAGGTTCCTCAAAGTTCAAAGCGATTGCCATAGGGGAGTCAGTTATGATGCTGGTGTTTGACTGGCGTCTCCCAAATATTCTGATATATTCGGAACCATTCTGTTAAATGTCAATTCAACATCAAGTTTGAACATTTTCAAATTCTTACTAAAGTCTTTTCTCTTTCAATAAATAGTTTGGGATCTATGAATCTCTTTTTTATTATACAATTAGTTAAAGATTAACAGCCAAATGACCACCGCCCTTCTCCTCTTGTGTTTAGCCACAAACAAAGGCGTTTTATATCATTTTACTACAGTTAAAAACTCCATTCTTATCTGATTCCTTCCTTTAGTTATGTTTTGCGCATTTTAAGCCTGACTGGACACCCAGTCTTTCAAGATATTGGTGAACTGTCTGCATATATACAAGCAAATAATACATATTCATGCTTTACAATAGGAATCTAAAGGCAAGAACATTGTTTAGATATAATACCTTCGAATACAACTATTCAAGTGCTTCAGAAATATTCGGTCGTGGCCTGCTGGGTCATTTCAAGATACTGGGCCACTTCCTCTATCTTCCTCGCTCATACACAAACACACACACACACACACACATCATATACTGATTCTACTTTGTCTATTGACACAAACCGCGGGAGAGGGCGACTCTCCTTCTACATTGGGTCTTTTTTTCAGCAGACGACTCGAAAAATATATTCAGACCTAAATCTCCAACACAAGGGGGATGAATTTTTTACTTCATTTCCCTTCAAAGCCTGCTGTCAGCCGGCCAGTAGAGGCTTACAACTGGCTTTACAATAGCGCCAATAAGTGACCATTAATATATGGAACTTAATAAAACAATTGATATGGACGCATGCTCAGGAAATTATTATTTGAAGTGTCAGATTTTACTTGATACCAAATAAAGCATAAAAGTGTCTGTTTATGCTTTACAGGATTAAATGCCTTCACTCACCCACTTATATAAATGTCGTTCCAGCAATGACAGGGATTGTAATGATACGGAAAGACGTGCATTTTTACCACATTTTTTTTACCTTCTCCATCAGGAATAAAATACAAGGGTTGAAAAGTGCTCAAGGGTTAAAAGGTACTGAACATATAAAGACAAATCCTAGTTCTGAAAATCATTTTGAACATCTGTCTTTGTCAGTCCTGTATCCTACATGTGGCGAGATTTACCAATTTTGCAGACTTTGTGGCCAAAACATTTGTCATGGCAGCAAATTTCTCCTCCTTTACAATCTCTGTCATGTTCGCATTCCTGGAAGAGAATTTGTAAGGATATATAAATTGTCTAATCGAAAGGTAAAATTGAAAGTCTTTCTGTGTTCCAGTAACCCATAGAAATCAAAGTTATATCATGTAATTCATACTATATATATATATATATATATATATATATATATATATATATATATATATATATATATATACTATATATATAATATATATATATATATATATATATATAAATAGATTAAATTACAGTTTCTTAAAGCATTTAAAATGAATTACATCATCACAATGGCATGATACAGAATAAACAAGTTATATAAAAATAAAATGTTATGTCACTTACAAATGGATGGGAATCGCTTGTTGAGAAGTCCATTGAATGGTGGCAGTGTTCTTGAAAAGGGCAATTTGCTGTTTTGGGAAACAAGAAACCTTCTTATAAAAGACGCGTAGTAACAATATACATTTCAATGTTGAATTTTATCTGAAATATCTTAATCCCACAATCCTAATAGAAATTATGGAAGTTTATGAAAAACTTCCCTCACAACAAAAACATCAGGCAGAGAGAGAGAGAGAGAGAGAGAGAGAGAGAGAGAGAGAGAGAGAGAGAGAGAGAGAGAGATTCACTCATCAACGGAAAGAATTGTTAGAAGACAACTTACGGCGTTTGTTGCAGCACTTGATACGACCATGACTGTCTTTACACAAGTATTTGCAGTTATGGTGATGATATTGTGCAGTGGCCACGCCCACCAACACCACAGTCAAGAGAGCCAAAGTGAAACCCTTCTGGAAAGGTGCCAAAATATTGCATGATTCGACATGGCTCCAGTTTTGTTCATTAATCACAAAGTACTTCTGACATAAATGAATCCTTCTGAAATACTTCCGCAAGACTTTTACATTTCAGTTTACGTTGAAGGAAAAAGAAGATTTTCTTCAGTGCAGTCACAAGAAATGGAATCTTATTACCAAACAAATGGTTTCTAATTTTCTAAGAAGAATAAGTTGTAGGATCATTTCATGCAAAATACTGTTTTGTTAATGTTACCATTTTGAAGAATGATTTGGATGTTTTCCTCCACACAGAAGCTCCAGACACAAGTACCGCTCTGCAAGAATCGCTGTCCTTTTTATACCAGAGGAATGGCCTAGACGCCAGTTGCCAACTACTAGAGATTGCATAGATTTTTTGCACTAATCATCCAGGCGACAGCAACTAAGTAGCCTGAGTCATACATTACCTATACACAGACACACACACATATATATATACACTATACACATATATATGTATGTATATGTATGTATATTAACAGTCAATCACAATTAAATCTTTTGGTTCCAGTATCTTAAAGACGTATTTTGCGTTTCGCCTGCAACTGAGAATATAGGTATTTGAATGTTGAATCATTTGTTGTGTTCCATAATCCTTGCAATTGCAGACGAAAATAATTATTGTGTAATGCCGTTTTTAGATGTTTCTTGTGAATAACAAACATAGAATTTGTTCGTTTGAAATTCAAAAATATCTACAGACGTTTGTCCCTTGCTTATATCCGTTGCCATCCAGATCAAGCGATTTCAAATGTATTACAAATAAGCAACCAAAATTCGTAGACACAGGATTTTGTGAAATTTATGGCCTATGTCCTTAAAAAACCAGCCGAAGTTTTAAATACGAGAGAAACTTCGAAACATTATTTACCCCCTTAAGGAATGAAAGTTTTAACACTACTGTTAGCTCAGAACTCATTTTTATACACTAATTGTTCAAATCCTTTACGAAAGACGTAGCGCTAAAATTGAATTCAATAGACCATACAAAACCGAGTCGTATTAACTTATCTCCTTTGATACCTAAGTGGTCGCTGCTGCTCTTGAAACTACAGCGTTTAAAGGAGTACTTTATTCATTCTTCGTTTTTTGAATTTTATGTTCTCAGGCTAGGTGACACATTATCCAATATCCATCTGTGCTACGTCAAATAATCTACAGCTGAATACATCTGCAACCGTGGCAAACTGTAAACAGGGATTTTGCTGTTATAGTAAGTGTCAGTCTCTTGAAATACCATTGCACCATATACAATGGCAGACGACGGCATTCTGGAGAGTTGGAATCCCTTTGGAG
>NC_089748.1:65388736-65403192 GCF_040412425.1 Macrobrachium rosenbergii
TATACCATCATTTAACGAGGAATAACCAATACTACATAAAAGAGAATGGTACAAATTATGGTGGATGAAGTTAAACCTTAGTGAAATTCAAAAGCATTAGGTCTTTTCATTGATAGTTTTCGAGTACGTGTGATACTTACCAAATATTGTTTGTCATTCTTGATTGCAAATTTACTGCTGAGAAACATATCTTTCTCTTCATCACTTGCACAAAAAATCAGTATTCTGAGGAACTATTTCAAGATCTATAGAGATCATGCTTTGAATATTGTTCCCCTGTTGCTCTTCAGCAGCTGATGAGCATCTTAAATTGTTGGAAAAAGT
Source organism: Macrobrachium rosenbergii (assembly GCF_040412425.1). NCBI lineage: Eukaryota > Metazoa > Arthropoda > Malacostraca > Decapoda > Palaemonidae > Macrobrachium > Macrobrachium rosenbergii. The sequence continues at coordinate 65,389,061 of NC_089748.1, forward strand.
TGAGTGCTAGCACATTTCTGGTCCAAGATCTTGATATTAATCTTTTGCGCTGTCGATCAACTACCTCACTGTGCATGCTTTATAAAATATTGCATAATTTTAATCATCCTTGGCATTCAGATCATCCCAAGTTATACCGTCCACAGCGTACTACTAGAAATGCAGCTCTTTCCAACAGTCTTGCCTTTTCTTTTCCTAGATTCAGTGCAACATAATTTATACGAAGTTTTATCTTTGTTGCAAACAAATTAAGGAATAACCTTTTTTTCTTGTCCCCTCATCTTAAAAGCTGTCAGAGTTAAATTCATTAGAACTTCAACCCTAGATCAAATTTGTATTTTATTTAAGTTAAAGTTAGTGCATTTTTAGTCTGAGGAGGGGCCGTTGACTCCGCGGCTCAGTCTCACTTCATAATTTATTTGTTATTTGCCTTATTTGTTTTAATTTGTTATTTGTCTTATTTAATCAGTTCATAAATTTGATATTTATCATATTTTTTTCTTTTGATTATCTCTTTTTTTGATAGTTTTGTTTTCTACTTTTCTGTAATGGATTGCTTTCCTTATTAGGGCCCCTGCCGGTAGCATTGTAGTTGCCCCACTAAGGTTGCACCTTGTCATGTAATAGTGAGTTTCATTTCCAGTGTTTGTTTGCAAGGCTCTTCGGATTATACATTCTCAGCTGTCGATGGGCTCAAGTATGTGGCAATTAATATTCTTTATTATTAGGATATATTTATGTTTAAATATAATTCATTCATAAAGTTGCGCCATTATTCACGTATAAATGGTTTCGTTAATCCAACCTCATTATAGTGTTACAATTTTATGATTTATGACTTTTTGTTTTATCCATTCAATTAGAAGAATAATATTTACAAAATTAAATCATTTTAACCTTGAAAAATATTTTTCTGATCTGCATTTACTTCATTTTTAAGAATCTTTATTAGAACACCTTGAAATATTAAAATTACTTATTATCATTATTGAGTTTTTAAGAAAATCTGTTACATCAGCTCATCTTCAGTCCTTATCAATGTATTGTTCTTTAAAGTTAGTTACCTCTCTCTCTCTCTCTCTCTCTCTCTCTCTCTCTCTCTCTCTCTCTCTCTCTCTCTCTCTCTCTCTTACTTACTGGCAAGCATCTCAGTCCCCCTAAGTCCCTTGTCGCCGTACTCGGTCTCTCTGCTCTTTATCTTCTTTCGTGACCTTTCAAGGGATATTTTGTCCTTATGACCTGATATTGGCACATTGTAAGAAAAAAAAGAAAAAGGGGAAACCCCAATAAGGCGAAAACTTCGAAGGGAAAATTTATTGAACGAATACAAAGTCTGCGCTGATTTCCAGTTCCATCAGTCTCACAAAGAAAATATTTATCTGTTAAGTTCCAGTGGATGGTCTCGCGGGAGGAGAAGTTTGACAGGAAAGCCAAAAAGTACACCAGGTTACACCCTGGTATACTTTTCCCCCACGTTTCATCGTTTACCCCTTAATAATGAGTGAGATATTTTATGAAAATTTTACACACGTGTGTGTTTGTATGTATGTTGTGTGTACGTTTCTCAAATGTGCTACCCCTCGGTTTTCATCAAATGTTGGGGAGTGAGGTTGCTAGGCAGTACCCTTCTCCCTTCACCATCCTATGTAGGATCCACCAGGCTAGACTAGCTACCCGATACCTTTGACGGCTTTACTTGAACATAGCCTTCCCAAGTGACGGGTCCGAGTTTTTTTACTTGGAGTACAACCATCCAAAGTTTTTTTCCTTATTTTCTTCAGATGATTAGAAGAATCATTTTGTTCTAATCGCATTTATTTAGCTGCTGATATATCCTGGAAGTTGCAATGATTTAGTTTCTATTACCAAGAACTCATACATTCAATTGTAAGTATTTCTTGATATATGCTAAATGTTGCTTTACTAATGATGAGATAAGTACGATTTGTAGATGGCATTTTACATTATTACATAGCACAAAAAATATATATATATATATATATATATATATATATATATATATATATATATATATATATATATATATATATATATATATATATATATATATATATATATATATATATATATTATATATATATATATATATATATATATATATATATATATATATAAATATTTATATGGATATTATATAACCATGTCGTATTGCTTTACTATGTCATGGGAAAAGGTCACAAATAGACGCTGGGAAATTTTCTTGTAATATTATCATCCATCCGTCATGAAGTTCTTCATGTTGTTCGTAACACAATATTATGGTTCGCTTGCCTACTCGAGGTTATGGTTAAACTTTGAAGAGTACCAGCAAGGGCCTATCATATCTTCGTCGAATTTACTCACCGAAAAACATTTATTTGCAGATCTCCCGTATTACATGTAAGGGCAAATGCAACCATATTTATCCACCGATCTCCAGTGTTGTAGTCTCCTAATATGCCCTTTTGTTATGCGGGTTCGCTGACGTTTTATGGGAGCAAGTTTTGCGTCACTTGAAATATGGAGACCAGGCTTTCTGAGCTGCTATTCAGTGCTTCTCTCTCTCTCTCTCTCTCTCTCTCTCAAACACTGTTAATGCACATTGGCTATGATACTATCATCACTACTACTACTGACATTCCAATATTGATGATAATGATACAAAACTGTGAGAGAATACGTTAGAATTTCCAAGCAATTCTGATAATTCCACAGCCTTTGCTTACAGATAGTTAGTCTTAGAAGAAGGCTCACCAAGGGTTATTTATTTTACCACGCATTTTTGTTTATCATTACAGTATGCAAAATAATTAAACTAACAGACAGATGTAAAATATCCTATATTCAGATATATATATATATATATATATATATATATATATATATATATATATATATATATATATATATATATATATATATATATATATATATATATATATATATATAATATATATATATATATATATATATATATATTACTGTAAAAATCACAGTAGATGCACGTGACTTACAGAATAAGTGAATGTTGTGGAAAAGACTGAGTTACAGTAGTTCAGTAGTACTGGAACTTGGCCTGTCTTAATGCTTTGTATTATCGAGATTGATAGTGCATATATATTTTCATAAAGTGGATGTATTGGGTCAGTTGATCTTCGTTTATATTTATATTTTTGCCTTTAAGACTGAGTGCGCCATTTTTCACGATGATTGAAGAAAGTTTTACTCTAATTTTGTTCTTTAAAGCTAACCCCAATGAAGTCAAAAGTCATGAGTTTGTAGAAAACGGAATGGCGGTGAATTGGCCTCCTTAATGCTAAACATTTCAAACCCTTTTTCACTCACACACACACAAAAATAGATAGCACTGGTTAAAAAAAGGACGAATCCAAAGGGAAGTTCAGTGACATCTTGTTCAGGTAGTGTTCCTGGGTTCCATGTGCAAAGTCAGAGAGAGAGAGAGAGAGAGAGAGAGAGAGAGAGAGAGAGAGAGAGAGAGAGAGAGAGAGAGAGGCGAACGAAAATGGTTTCTTGGTTGGGAAAAAAATCAGTCTGGCGCACAACAACATCGATATGCCTCCAGAATCGGTCATACCAAAAGGCTTCAATAGAAATTCGTATTTGTGGTTTTTCTCATAAATCTTATGAAAGGCTGTTGCCCTTCTGATATTAATTCAACTGAAGTGATCATCCACCAAGAGCATCATTGTTATATATAGGCAATTACTGTTGAAGTGCAGCTTTATAGGACCAGTGACTGAATAATAAGGTTTAGGAATAAGATATTCCAAATATCTTGATGAAATTCTTAGAAGGACCAAACTACGGGTATAAGGAGCGATAAGGTTAGCATTGTAGTGTTTGCTATGAACTGACGAATTGGGAATGTCTACAATAAGAAATACGTTGCCAAATCCGTATAAGAAGCTGTAAAATTACATTTAAAAAAATAGTCACTTCTGGAACATTACTGTATTTCCATCGGGAACTTACAATGTAACTTACAATGTAATGCTTAGGGGCGAACAGTGCGGTTGTTCGTACGATGAGGCTGTCATGGCCAAGATCCTCGTGCTTGCAACCACGTCATTCGGGCTACCTAAATTGACCTCCTGTGGCTAAACCTGCTGGATATATGTGGAAGTAAGCTGAATGCTTTTCATCTACACATAGTAGCTGTAGTTGGCGACAATGAAAGACGCCTCAAGCAAAATATCCTACTCAGTCTAAATAATGTCAGTATCCAAACTGAGCTGGAGTTCATACAAGTTCGGCTGTATGCGGCAAATGAGTTTAAATACTTTATCAAAGTGCATTCCCCATGATGAATCATGTTGATGAGCAAGTAAATAAATGGCTCCTTTATTGGCAGAGCGACCGTTAGAAGGAACTTTCATGATATTCATAACAAAACTGTTAGTATAGATGCCGCGTTCACGCTAGAAAGACTATCTAATTAAGAATGATAATGAAGGATTAAACTGAATTACCCGTGTCCAAGGATGCACCATTCAACACCGTGCCAGAGTTATAGGCCGCATTAATTTGAACACTCCAACCACATACAGAGATCAGCGGGCTAAATATCATGAATATTTAGAATTTGTTCAGGAAAATATGTCAGTATTAGTATTGAATATTACTTTGGCTTGTAATATTTTGACAGGAAAGTGAAATTTATAAAAAAATATTTCAAGTGGCATTTGAAAATTTAAAGAATAGACATTTATAGTCATGTTTGATATACGACAGTTGTGACTTATTTCGTTTTGTATTTATCTTAGTAGATTCCGCACCAAGAATAATAAGCCATTTATTGCCAATGAGATCAAATTGATAAGACTTAATACAGATTCTATTTTAGTTATCCTAACTGTCCTTAGATTTCGACAGCGGTGTATTATGTAGCGCCTTTATTAAACATGGCGATATTTATTACGAGGACTTTTAATTCAAGAATTGTTCTGCTCGATATTATTTTGAAGTTGCAGACCTCCTTTTGTCCAGCGTCCATTTCCTTCATAAAAATCGAGTCCTATTTGTTGGTGTGAAAGCATTTTATTATCATTTGGTAAGTTGAATGCCCACACTTGGGGTATAAAATGACAAGTTTGAATTATTTTTAGATTCAGCAACAAAAAACTTTTTGAAACAGATCGCCAGTAGTCTCGTTGGCCCCTAATATACGGAGGCTGCCTTTCAGATCGCAAAGGTTTCCCCATAATTATTGCAAGTAGGCTTTCCAGTCTTGATCACAGCTCTACCACCTGTTCTGCTCGTTTGGGATGACTTTTTCAGAATTTCACTTCTCAGTTTTCCCATTTTATCATTTCCTCTTGCTGTGTAGATATATCCACTAATTTATTTGTTTATGTATCTTTAGACTAACTTTTAAAGACATTGTATTGCATTTGATATTGAAGGTGGCAATGAATTCTTATAAACAAATTTGAAAACTGCTCTAGTTCAATCAACAGCCAATGGTAGAGTTGCTCTCAAAACTTCCTTCCACCAGATAAAGCACAAATGCCTCAGCCAATGAGAGAAGGCGAATAGAAAAGGATTCTAAGTTGGGCGTGGTGGAGGTCTCCGATTGGCACAGCCAAACCTTTGTTCAATTCTTGAGCAGTAGTTCCTCGACAGCCATATCGGTGTACAAACGGTTTTTTGAAGCTGGCCGTTTTTAGGATTTGTTTCCATGGATACAGTTGCAATATTTTGTAAAGTAATTGTAATTTTTGTTTTCAGTGCGAAGCTTATTTGTTTAACATTCGGCGATATTTATCTGGCTAAATGTTAATTACTAAAGGCGATTTATAGTTTGGGCAATGCTCCCAATGCTCCTTAGGGACCAGCGATCCTCTTGTGAATTATGCTCTGACGGCTCCATATGGTTCTAGCTGGAAAAGTGTCAGCATTTCAAGGTGCACATTTTGCTTTGAGACGTTCTGTCTGTGCTGGTTAGAAACTGATAGGGACAGAGGCTTTGAAAATTCATGTGCATTACTGTGAACATGCGGTCACTGAAGACTTCGATCTTTGAGCATACACTGGGTAAGGTGTCAAAGAAAAGCAAGTCGATTTGGTACACAAACTTTGTAAGTTCTTCGTATTAAATGCACGTGTTTCATGCATTTACATTCATTTGGTCTCTTTTATTTTCATCCGAATACATTCGGTGACATTTTATCTGCCATTTACAACTTCGTTTGACAGCTCGAATGTGCTCCAACTTGGCTTCAATCACGCTCATCAGTTAGTTCGTACACAAGGAAAATGAATCGTAAATTTATTGTGAAGGATTCTGTACTTAGAGGAAGATAATTTCTCTCTCTCTCTCTCTCTCTCTCTCTCTCTCTCTCTGAGTAGTTTTAATTTCAGATTTACAGTTTTTTTCTGTTGGAAAATAGTTGCCATTCGTAGACACCTGATCGCTGATCGATACTTCAAGTGTCGATGTAACTTTGCAGCTGAAATAGAAGCTGTGTTCTGTGAAATTACGTAAGGTTAAAAAAAATTAAATCCAGGGTAGAACTATAGAGTAGCTCCGCGTCGCCGACGGCACTATAACTTAACTTTTTCTACAGTTTTTTGGTTAATTATCAATTTACCTTTCATTATTGGCGCTCGAGTCTAATTAACCTGCAATTAACCCCGAAGTCCATCCAACAAGGGGTTTCATACACGATCTTCATCAAGATAGAGCACGGGGTACGTCTGTTTCGAACGGTTCATATCCCGTCCGGCAAGTGCAATAACTTGTTAACGTTCTTAACCCCACCCCACCCCCACTTTTTTCACACGGCGAAGGGACATTCCATTTGGCCGACAACAAACAGATGCCGCCAGTATCAGAACCCTAAAAGTGTAGAAAAACCAGTTGAAAAGGTGGCGAATTTTACCAAATCCAGCGGCTATCTCATAGTGTTCCGGTGTTAAGTTGGTGGTTTCATTCCGTGTAACGTAGCGTATTTTCTGTATTAGGTAATAAAAATTAATAATGATAAAAGGGTTATTTAAGTTAGTTTAGTTTACCATTAATTAATCGTGTTTTCCATTCACTTTGTCAAAACAGAATCGAATGAGGAGAGCTAAAGTTAGCACTGCTCCTACACAGCGCCTTCGCCGAATCGCCGGTGTGTTTTTAAATGCGTTGACTTGGAATGTTGCATAATTTCGGTGCCTTTCATAGGTTTTCTAGATTTTCTCATTTAGTGAGTTGTTGCGTATGGAGTTCCGTTTGGGGGTGGTGTGAGTTTCTCCTTTTAAAGTAAGGTGCTGCGTCATCTCTGAACGAGCTCTAGGTGTTTCAGCCAGTTTTCAGTGTAACATCGGCCGCAGTGTTTGGTTACTTCGTCAATTTCTCTTCCTTTACCAGGGCTATTGGAGGGTCATCCTAATTATAAAGTTTGTGCCCAATATTTACACGAGTTATGCCCAGTAAATGCAAGCTCTTTGTTGGCCAAATAATTCCAAAAGGCGTTTTTCATTAAACTCAGTTGATCGACCTATCAGATTGGGAGGATTCATTCAGGTTGTACAACAAATAATCCGCGTGAATCCTCGTGTTCATCGATTGTTAATTAGCTGGGTGTTTATTTAAGTTAAATGATTAAAAGGACTCTCTCTACTCTTCTCTCTCTCTCTCTCTTTCTCTCTCTCTGGGCGGGGGAGGGGAGGGAAGGTTTAAATCATTAAGTTGGCTACCTGTGACCACCGTGAAGTTTTTGATGAATGTCCATTGTAAATTAAAGTTGATGAAGGTATGGTAGGATGATGTAATTATCATCCGCAATACGTGAAGTGCCATTTTTATTAAAGTTATTTTGCTTAGTTTAGAGTCGATATAGTGTTTCTGGAACTGTTTGTGGGTCAGTATAGGGCTTCTTGCATTTACTTTACCGATTCTTAGAGAAGCTGTAAATGAGTAGAATATAGTGTGCATAGACAGTATTTTCATGTTTTGTTTACTGAAATAACTTCAGAAAAATGACCTGTTAAGCGATTTCCAGTTATTTTATTTAACAATTATCATATTTCTTGATTACAGTTATCAGAATCTGAGAATGAAAACATTTTCCGCAATGTTTTCTTGATATCTCGTCTTGCAAGCCATCGTCTCCGTTGATGGTTTTGGGTGAGTCCTCTGTTTCTCTCTGTCACTGGTATAAATGTTGTTCTGTCTATATATTCAAAACTTTAATATAGTCTATTATGAAGATTGCTATAATTTGATCGTACAGAGAATTACTATAATCTAAGTACGTTGTGTGTTTTCTTCAGCTTATTTCTTGGTTGTCTGGATTTGTGTGTTGTGAGAGTTATTAATTTGATTTTTTATAATTATTTTATTGTTAGGGTGATACAGCCCTTGGTGAAAGACACATCATACCCTTGGATCAAGTGTTGAAAGCCACGGAAAGGACTCGGAAATTGTACACGAATTCAAGTAGCTTGCCACAGCAATGTAAGTGCCTGGTTGTAATTTCTATTCCTTTTTCCATTTTTTCCAGTATGATGTGTGATTTTCTTTTCATTTCCCGTAATCAAAGCTCACATGTATTATGTTTGCTTTTATTCTGGTTGTGTAATTTGTGTGGTGGGGATGGGGTGACATTATTAAAGTTGTAGTTCTATATTTTTTGTGTAACTCATTTTTAATTTTAATTTCCTTTTCAGGTTACAAAAGCCAGTAGTGAAAGTCGCCTCACTCGCGCTGCCATACCGTCAGGGGACTGAATAATTCATTAGTCAGTTAAGAGGCTTGCATAAAACAATGTAAGTGTTCCTATGGTTATTTTTTACTTTTTTTTTTGGCAAAGGAGTCTGCTGTAATTTAAAAGGATCATTTATTTTTGGGTAAAAAGTTATGAATTTAATGTCTCTCCGGTTGCAAAGCTTTTATCTAAAGGACATAATGAGGATTACCTTGAATTGCAACTACCTCCAGGTCACCCTTGGGAAAACTGGTGTAGTACCTCATAACCTCCTTGCTAGGTAAAGCTCCACTGCCTTGTGGATAAACTTTTTTTAGTTAAAGGCTAAGGAGAAGGAAAACTCCCAATTTAAAACCCCTACTGCCTTGTATGGTCAACCTTTTTTGGTCAAGGCTAGGTCTATATGCTTATAACCATAGCATGGAAGAGAACTGAGACCTCACCATGTATAACCTCCAAGAATAATCATGGCTACGTCAAAAAGATTACAGATGAACGGCGTTGAAATGGAACTATGTCAGAATGGATGATGTGGTTGTCTCTCCCGGTCAAACTAGTCATGTGGTAAAATTGGCATTTGACCGTCATCAAGCTACTGCCCCAAAAAAATGTAATAACCCCAAAGACAACAGAAAAACAAGGAAAATAAGGATAGCTACTTGGAATGTTAGAACATTATATCAGGCTGGAAAGAAAATGAATGTAGAGAGAGAAATGGAAAGAATGAAGCTACAAAGTATTAGGGGCTTAGTGAGGTTAGATGGCCAGGAGTGGGATGTTCTCCAACTTCAACTGGAGGAACCTTCATATACTTTGGAGGCCAAAGTGCTGAGAGAGGTGTTGGTGTGATTCTAGACAAATCTGGAAAACCATGTTTGATAGGCTATTAGGCTGTATCTGACAGGATTTTGTTGGTGCGTATAAAAGCCACACCATTCAATATATGCATAATACAAGTATATGCACCTACATCTGAACATGATGAAGAGGATGTTGGATCAATTTTATCTCGAGTTAAATCAGGCAAGAGAGCAGTGCAAAGAGCATGAAGTAATTATGGTTATTGGTGACCTCAATGCGAAAACCAAGGAAGAACAGCGGATATTGTTGGGCCTTTTGGATTAGGTAGAAGAAATGAGAGAGAAACAGATTTGTAGACTGGTGCTTAGAGAGAGAATAGATTATATCAAACACCTGGTTTAAGCACCACCCAAGACATCTCTGGACATGGAAAAGCCCTGGTGACAGCGTTAGAAACCAAATAGACTTTTAACCATCAATAAAAGATTTAGGAACTCTGTCAAGCAAGTGAAAACCTACCCAGGAGCCGATTGTAATCTGACCATGTACCAGTTAACGCAACAGTGATGGTGAAGTTGAAAAATCAGAGGAAGAGTACACCTAAATCAAAGAGGCAACTGAAATTATTGAAAACAGAGGAACATGAAGAACCAATATAATATAATTGTAAGAAATAGATATGACCAGCTTAGGAGGAAGGTCAGTGCTCCAACATCCTCAGCAAAAGTGGGAAAATATGGAAAAATGCAATAAGAGAAGGTAATGAAATAATACCAACAACAGAAAGGGAGAGCTCGGAGAGAATGGATGACAGAAGATATCTTGATAATGATGGATGAAAGATGCATACAGAAGGGTAAAAATGAAGATAGATATAGAGCTCTGGATAGAACTATTAAGAGGGAATGCACAAGGCAAAGGAGAAATGGATGGATGAGATTTGTGAGGAGGTAGAAGATTTGGATAAAAGGGATGAACGGAGAAAGTATGATAAGGTGAAAGAAATTACTTTTAAAAAGAAGAGAAGTATCAGCACTGGTATCAAAAAAGCGGATGGAACCATAGTAATGGAGTCAAAAGAAATATTGGAAAGATGGACGGAATATATTGGAGAATTGTTTGATGATGATAGAATAGAACATCTAGACTTCAATGACAACGGAGAAGGACCAAGTATAATCAGATCAGAGATAGAGGCATCTTTAAAACAAATGAAAAGCGATAAAGCAACAGGTGATGATGGAATAGCAGCAGAGAGATGTTGGTAGCTCTGGGAGAATACATTATTGATATATTAATGGAAATAGTAGAAGGAATATATGAAGATGGAGAGCCTGCAAACACAGATGTACAAATCAACATTTATCACAATGCCAAAATACCAGGAACACTTGAGTGCAATAAACACCGGACTATCAGTATCATGAGTCAGATCACAAAAATATTAAGGATTGTTTTGAATAGAATAAGAAATAAGATACTCCCAGAGATTGGCAATGAACAGTGTATTTTATGAGAGATAAAGGGACAAGAAATGCAATTTTATTTTAAGAATGTTGATGGAGAGAGCAATACAAGTGAAAAAGATCTATATATTTGTTTTTTTTTGACTATGAAAAACTTTTGATCGGCACTTAGACATGTAGACCTTATAAGGATATTGGAACAGATAAATATCGATGGGAAAGATCTAAGATTGATAAAGAATTTATATTGGAATCAAGAGGCATCAGTGAAAGTTAAAATGACGAATCAGAGACTCGGCACATCAAAGAGAGGTGTAAGACAGGGTTGTGTGTTATCACCTGATCTCTTCAATTTATATAGTGAAATGATAATGAGAGATCTCAGAGATATGGAAGGAATTAAGGTTGGAGGAGTCAATATTAATAATATCAGATATGCTGATGATACAGCACTTGTTGCAGACTCTCATGATAAACTTCAAGCTTTAGTCAGCTGGACTTTACACGAGTCAAGCAGAGAAAAGAGGTCTGTCAATAAATATTAAGAAAACAGAAGTTATGGTTATCTCCAAAGATGAAATCCCCAAGAACAGATATAAGAATTAATGCTGAAACAGTTAAACAAACCGATAGTTTTAATTATTTAGGATGCACTGTCACAAGTGATGGAAAAAATGCGAAAAAGAGATCAGTAAGATAATATCCATGGCAAAAGATGCATTTGGTAAGATAAAGAAATTATCACCAACTCAAAAATATCGATGAATCTTAGGAGAAGATTTGTGAAATGTTTTGTTTGGTCTGTTTGTTGTATGGCTGTGAAACTTGGACCTTGAGGAAGGCAGATGAGGAGGGTTACAGGCTGCAGAAATGTGGTTTTGGGAGAAGGATGCTGAAAATATCATGGACAGAAAGGAAAACTAATGAGCAGGTATTAGAGAGAGTAGGCACTGAGAGAGAGAACTTTTGGCTTCAGTGAGAGGTAGACAAATGCGGTTTGTGGGTCACATAGTGAGAAGACAAGAACTAGAACATCTCTCTCACTGGTAAAATCAATGGAAGTCGGCCAAGAGGAAGACCTAGACAAAAATATATGGATGGATTGGTGAGAATGACTGGAGGAAGAATGTCTGCAGCTCAGTTGCTGCAGAGAGCCGGAAATAGAGAGGAGTGGAGAGCCATGATTGCCGACGTCCTTGGGAATATGGCACCTGGATGATGACTACTATGAGGAACAGACTTTTTGTTCCTTAGGGTCAATTTTTTGTCTTTCAGCACAGAACTGTTTCCAGACTCCAAGAACCTTGGTGTTGTAGGTGTTGGGTTTTGGAGGGTGCGGTTCTCAGAGCAGAGACCAAGAATGAATTTGTAATTTGCGCTTAGTAGTATCTCTAAACTATACTAGCTAGGCTTGCTTACCTTTAAACGCTACCTTTTTACCCCCTTTGACCTGACACTATCGATCCTTGAAGTACGTCACGTACGTGACTTTACTGTTATAGGGAAAGTGTGTTTACTTTGGTTTGTATTATTAGGCTATATGCAGGACTGTTAAAAATCCAGTACAGGAGGATGCTGTTCAAAATTCAGTGCTCTTTTCTGGAAACATTGATTAGAATTATTTTAGTTTGAAAGTTTTTAATGCAATCTTTGATATCTGTTTCAGCGATTAAAAAAAAGCTCCTGTCAACAGCATGAATATCTAGACAGGGAATTTTTTTTAGATAAATTTCATGAAATTAAGGTAGATCATTTACTTCGAACCATGGGAACCAATGAATTCCTATCTTTCGTAATAAGTTGATTATTACTTTAATTCACTGAAAGAAAGCTTGAGGGTATTTAAAAGTGAACACTAAAATAATTTATTGGCCCGGGAAATGAAAAGGTAATAATAATAATAATAATAATAATAATAATAATAATAATAATAATAATAATAATAATAATAATAATAAACTGGAATCGTGAAAACGCCTGCAATGAAAGCAATTGCCATCTTTAAATCGTAATCAGAGTCACTACTTAACGGGAGATACATTAATTCTTACGGGTTAGGTATATGTTTGGAACATTTATTCACGGTAGACATATATTTGTTGTGCTCAGTTTTGAAATAAACTTAAGCGGTTTTTAAATGCTTTTCGGATAGGTACATCTATCGTTTACCTTCCATAATTTTATTTATTTTCGCTAGAAATAATCTTATGAGAAATTTTGGTATTTATTTTCTCGTGAAAAAAAAAAACTCGTTATAATGGAAATTTAAAATCATGCCTGTAGGTGACAGATTCTGATGACAACGTGGTGTGGAAGGGTTCAGCGCTCTTGGTTCCTTAAACTTCAAAGTTGAGTTGGAATTGCATCTTAAAACATTTTGATTCTCTCTCTCTCTGGGTTTGTGAGAAAACTAAAATCTCATAAGGGCTGACGTATTCAAGCACTTTTTGGTGGGTCCAATATTGCTGGTTGAAGTTTCTTTTTTGATCGTGAAGTCGACAAGTTCTGAAATTAGGATTTTCTCATCTACAATAGCTCCTTGATATAGAATGCCCATTAAAACACAGTATTATATAGTTCTGTATTTCAGTTATTTACTGGTTAAAACTGCTATAAAAAAAAAAAACGTGACCTTTGCTGACAGATCTGAGAGTTTTCTGACTTCCATATTTAAGGACTTCTGGCTTCTCTGTAATTTTGTTGCTTTTGTCTACCAAGTTTCAGCCACGCCACTTTCAGTTCCTTCAGTACTCATCCGTCTTTCCAATCACGATCTTGACAGGCTGGGCCAGCCGCCATGTCCTTAACAATAATCCTGTATTGATGCCTGTCTGTCAAGGCCGTTAACATTTGATAAAAAGGTCTCTCTCTCTCTCTCTCTCTCTCTCTCTCTCTCTGTACATTTCTCTCTGATGTACACTCGAAGGTATGAAGGAGCAATGGTCAATGTTATTTTTTCACGATCAGATATTGCACATATGTTGATCGTTAGCAAACATCTAGTAACGAATAATTTGATTTCTTAAAAACCATTCAGCTGTTTCCAGTCAGCAAAGCTGACGTTTCTCTAACCGCGTGGGTTGTGTTCGGTAGTGTGATTGTTTGTATTATGGCGTTTAAACTGACTGATCTATTCCACTTGCACAAG
>NC_089748.1:65403692-65448028 GCF_040412425.1 Macrobrachium rosenbergii
AGAGAGAGAGAGAGAGAGAGAGAGCATGATTTCAGTGACCCTGTTAAAACGGTGCCCGGGCGAGAGTTCAAAGGAATGCAGTCGAGGTCGGCCTCCTTTATGCGCTCCTCAATAGTCACTCCCCTCTCAGGAACCTGTCCACTTTCATCTCGAATTCTTCTTTTCTTCTTCTCCTTCTTCACTCGGTCATCATCTCACTATTTTCCTATTTCGTTCCCTTTATCACCAACTCTCTATTTCCTATGTACCCTTTATCATGGATCCTTTATATTTTTATCTTCACTTGTCATTTCTTGTATCATCACCTATTTCAAATATTATTTCCTATATCATCACCTCTCTAGTTACTGTATACCCTTTATCATGGATCTTGTTTCTTTTTATTTTCACTTTTCACCATCATCATCTCACTATTTCCTATATGGTTCCCATTATCAAAATAACTCTATTTCCTATGTATCCTTCATCATGGACCTTTATCATGGACTCTTTTTCTTTTTACTCTACACTTTTCACTCCTGTATCATCTTACTATTTCCTATATGGTTTTTGGTATCTTCATGTCTCTATTTCTTTTATAAACTTTATTAAACTGTTTCTTTTTATTTTCACTTTTCTCTTCCTGTATCATCACCTACTATTTCCTACATAGCTTCCATTAATCAAAATAACTCTATTTTCTATGTATCCTTTATCATGGATCGTGTTTCCTGTTATCTTCACTTTTCACTTCCTGTATCATCACCTCACTATTTCCTATATGGTTTCCATTATCAAAATAACTCTGTTTCCTATGCATCCTTTATCATGGACCCTTTCTCTTTATACCTTCACTTTTGACTTCCTGTATCATCACCTCACTATTCCTATATGGTTCCCATTACCAAAATAACTCTGTTTTTATGTATCCTTTATCATGGATCCTTTTTCTTCTTATCTTCACTTTTTACTTCTTGTACCATCGTCTCATTATTTCATATATCGTTTCCTGTATCATCAAGTCTCTATTTCCTTTATACCCTTTGTCATGGACGTTATTTCTTTTTATCTTAAATGTGCACTTCTGTGTCATCATCTCACTATCTCTTATACTGTTTTCACTATCAGAATAACTCTACGTCCTATGTATCCTTTATCATGGAGCCTGTTTCTTTTTATCTTCATTTTTCCCTTCCAGTATCATCATCTCACTATTTCCTATTTGATTTCCTTTATCACCACCTTTGTATTTCTTATGTATCTTTTATCACAGATCCTTTTTCCTTTTATCTTCACTTGTTCACTTCCTGTATCATCACCTCACTATTTCCTATACGGGTTCCATTACCATCATCTCTCTATTTCCTATATGGCTTCCATTATCATTACCTCGCTATTTCCTACATGCCTTCAACATGGATCCTTCGTATCTTCACTTATTCCTTCTTTATCATCACCTCTTCTGCCTTTATATACTACTGCTGCTAATGCTAATATTACTCCTATTAAATTATTACACAAACAAGAACAAAACCCTGGTTGAAAAATTATCCAATTATCATCATTAATGTGAATACTTACAATAAATAATCATAAAGATGGCAATAAAAAAATGAATACTACTAATATTAATAAAAATATTAATAATACTTTTAATCACTAGAGACAACACTGTTTACAAAATAACAACATAAAGAGTAATACACTTTCATATTACTCTATTATATCGCAAATTGTAAACAATTTTTACAATAACCTTCAACCTAATTGTGAAGTTTTGAAATAAATTTATCAATCATACCCTAAAGGGGTAATACACTTCCATATTACTCTATTATATCACATATTGTAAACATAATTTTTACAATAACCTTCAACCTAATTGTGAAGTTTTGAAATAAATTTATTAATCATACGTTAGCAAAACTGTCAATACAATTTTTACGATATCTTCAATCAAATTGTGCAGTTTTGGAATAAGATATATTAATTATATTTTTGAAAATTCCAACGCTCTGCCGACTGCCGAAAATGCCAAAGAAATGCTGTCAGCGTCCAAGAGTTACGGAGAGCGCTAAATGACAACCAAAATCGCTAAATGACAGCCAAAATCGCTACATCCAGGACAGACCTGTGCAGCCACACAGACCGTGTAATGCGCAATAGTCTCGAATGGTGGTCAAATCATGGAGGTGGTATTCAGAGTACCTCCAATAATGTTTTTTTGTTTTTTTTTTTTTTTTTTTTGCTCCAGACCCTTCAAGCAGAAACCATACGAGGTCTAGATCTGAAAAGAGGAAGATTACCGTTAGTGTGTGCGAAATCCAGTTCAAAAAATCACAGGAAAAAAGGTCACATTACCAAGGGTAAAAACCCGGTATGTATCCACCTTTGCGGCGTGAAAACATAAACAAAAAACTGTAAATATCATAAGACAATGACCCCCAAGAAATATTGTGAATTTTTCCCTGCTGACTGGGATTACGGGCGCTGGTGATAAATTAATGTGACTTTTTCCTGACAGGACTTTTTTACAAAGTCTACCCCAAAGCCTAGCCATAATTTGGAATCTTTTTTTTTTTTTTTTTGCGGCGTGTAACTTTACTTCTGGCCAAAAAATACTGTATCTGCGTACCACCTTCATAAATTAATGTGTTACTTTATAATAGTCTTGAATGGTGGTACTGTGTACCCCGAAACAAATTTTCAGTAAAGAAGGGGAAAAGATAGACCTTTTATTTTCTTATCGCGGGTTTGCTTCTTGACGGGATAAATTTAATGACATTGATTTAACGAAAAGAATACGTACCGTATAAATATGTCACATATAGACATAACCCACCGAAATTAATTTCATTGAATCATTTTACGTGGAACATTCTTATCAACAGTGGATGAGATGAATGAAATTACACCTCAGTTAATTAGGCAATCATCAAAATCCGAGCGATCTTATTTATCTGTAATTTATATTCTGATCACCTTCAAATTATAAATAACTATATGTCATAGGCAATATAATTCATTGGTGAGAGGTAACCACCTCGATTTGACATAGTCATCATAGTTTCTAGGCAATGGACGTAGGAGAAGTTATTGCAATCTGTAATTCGTCAGATGGCATGTATTTTTCATATATATTTGAAAGTAACTTTTTCTGTGACCATGGTCTTTTCAGATTTCAACCCTCTCTCTCTCTCTCTCTCTCTCTCTCTCTCTCTCTCTCTCTCTCTCTTGCCGTTTCTTTAAAACACTCTATAATAAATAAGATGGCAAAGAGGCATATTTCAGAAGTCTGCCGAGGTTATCTCTCTATAATTCTATTAATGTTACTTCGCAAGCGAGAGCCCCACGCCTATCTAGCTATCTAAGTGGAAACATTTAAAAGTCATGAACATAGTTGTGATCAAAGGATTCGTCCACATCACAGCATGAAAAGTCCTAAACACGAGCTGGAAATTCCGCATATGTACCACAAACAGGATGAATGGAATGGAATATGTGATTTACGCACAAAGCCAAGCACTGGGACCCACAGGGTCATTCAGCACATGATGAGAATGAATGAAAATGGAAATGATATAAATAATGTGTTTAAAATAGATATTCTAAAGATCAATGTTTAAAACGGTAAAATCGAAGAGATTCAATTTCTAATGGAATTAACAACTGCCGTAAATAAGATAAAAAAAATACAAATCTATGTGAAATTATAAGATATTTTTATAAAAGCCACAAGCCTTAAAAAACTCAAAACAGGGCCAACATCAATGTTGTCTCCCAAAATTTTTGTCATGGTTTTAGCTTCTAAAATCTAAATGGTGCATCCGCATCCCATTAGTATACCTGGTGCAGTGAACCAGAATGTGCTCAACTGTCAAAGGATTGTCACAGTGAACACACACACTGGAGCACTACTACCATACAAACAGGATGAAAACAAGTAAATGGCTGTAAGTGGAGAACAAATATTGGCAAATACTGGTCAGGATTGCCAATAAGTCGTCCACTAGTATTTAACCTATCTGTGATGTATGTGCGATAAGTAAATATTTGCCTTTAACACTGGGCGAAGGTAAACGGGGGTGAATACAAAACCCGGGAAATGAACATACACATATCTGCAGAAGGTACCATGTGCTCATCCATTTTTTCTTTTGTCTCTTGAAAGTCTTGTTCATGTTTCCTTGAACTTAATCTCGAATGATTATTATCTGAAAAGTTGGCAAAGACGCATCCCATATTGAAGTCATATTTCCAATATATATTTGTTCTATGTATACAATAATGCTCATTCGCTACAAAAGATTATTAATATCTATAGGAAGTCAAGTTTTGTTATATATTGTTATACGGAATGTTAAATTTTTTCTTTCCTCTTTCCTCTCTATATAAATTATATATATATATATATATATATATATATATATATATATATATATATATATATATATATATATATATATATATATATATATTTATATATATATATATATATATATATATATATATATATATATATATATATATATATATATATATTATATATATATATATATATATATATATTATATAGTTTAATGTTTTAATATTAATGTTGTTTTTAGTAACAGCCCGTGAGAACAATTTTGATAAAGAACTCTCCCCATTTACAAACAGGTTGCATATACGAAATTCCATGTAGACATTGTAATAAAAAATATACTGGTCAAAATGGTAAACTCTTGGAATCAAGATTAAATCAACATAAACATTGCGTACGTGTAGGAAATACATCAAGAGCCCTCTTTCCAGATAAGAACAATTTCGATCATCCAATTAATTGGGAAAATTCAAAGGAATTATTGTTTTGTAGAGATATTTAAAAAATATATATGTAAAGTCTAGCATAATAAAACATAAGTCAAGTCGTGTGTTTAATATTAGCAATGGACAATATAAGCTAGATAACTGGCTTACGAAATGTATTGTTGAAAACTTGGTAACTGTCACGATCCAAGAATCGTTCCAAGTTCTTTCAAACTCTAAACATTAATGTTTCAACAACAGCAATTGAAATATGGGGAATGAATATAAAAAGAAACTCACACAACACTACAACACATTTATTCACAACCTTATTTACAAAGAAAACGAAACGTTGTTCCCCTTTGCTCTCATTCAACTTAACACTAAACAAAACAAATATAAGCAGTTTTAGATAGGGGAACAGGTTGCAAGGTAGAACAATCTTAATACTTAAATGGTGAGTTGGTGAGTTATCCTTCGTGGCTGGGGTTTTAGCTGCAGAGATGATGCTGGCACGATGACCTCGAGCTTGAAGACGTCACAGAAGGGCGGCTGGGAGCTCAGCAGGGATGTTATTGGTACGATGACCACGGGCTCGTAGACGTCACAAAAGGAATGCCTTCAGGATGAGGCAGCACATGCTGTTTCTCCAAGAATCCGGAGATTGTGCAAACGGAGGACAGGAAGGGTTGGCGACTCGTCCTCGCTACAGGCAGGAAGGGCTTAGCGACTTCTCCACACAAGCCGGAAGGGCTGACTACTTTTCTTCGTCACTAGTATGCAGGGCTCGCTGCTTCACCTCGTCTCGAACATGGAGGGCTTAGAGACTTCTCATCAAAAGCAGGAAGGGCTGGCTGCTTCTCTTCGTTTCAGGCAGGACAAGATTTTATGGAGATAAGAGTAAAAGTCGTCTGAAGGGGACACTCCCGTCGAACCTTGCTTTGTCTGACCTCTGATTGCCCTCTGTGTCTCCGTCTATCTATATCTTTGTCGTGGGAAGTCTCTTCTGGAAGCTTATATGCCACTGTATGGGCGATGTTAATGACGACAGACAATCATCATTCCCATATAAGGAGTTTTTTGGTTTTCTGCATAATGATTGGCTCCTTAATAACCACCCCTTTCCGGTCACGCCATAGAAACTTCCAGAATATTGCACCATGTTACAAAAGCATGGCACGAGATACCACGTGGTGTCGTTTCCACAAGAAAGGGTTTTCATCGAATCGCTAGTTGTCCACGAGGCGTTGACAACAGGAAGCTGACTGGTGAGCAAACACAGGAAGCAATCATGTCTTGGAAAAGAGATATTTCTTTTTTCGATATATTTCAACATTATTGCATCTACCCATGACAATAACTATGTAATAGACTGCTTAGTAGTTTCATTTAAGTGTAATTCTTGGCTGTGGACCATTTGCTTCTTGTTTAGGCTGTTTGGTTGTTCTGTATTTTACTTTTTTTTATGTTTGCCTTTGAAATTTCGAAGCTGTTTTTCATTCTTATATTATACCCTGATGATGTGTATAAAAAATACACAAAACCGCTGGGTACTGTTGTTCTTCATTATTTCCTGCTGCCTCTTGTATACAATCTTCACATGTTACTTGTGATCGTATAAAGTGTGTGTGTGTGTGTGTGTGTGTGTGTTGCTGTTTTCAAAATAGTCAGATTGTTAATTTGTTCTGTACTTTTGCCTCTCTCTCTCTCTCTCTCTCTCTCTCTCTCTCTCTCTCTCTCTCTCTCTCTCTCTCTCGTGAGCACCGAGACCTCTAACAATATTTGCAACCGATCATCCAATCAGCGCCCGTCTGATTCTCAGCGCATTTATTCTGAATGAATGTGTATGGATTCAGAACGTGGCCATCAGTCTGTTGTCCACTAAAGCATTTCCATTCCGTAATTGACGCAATACGGCTTTTCCCTCTGTTTGGAATTGCTTTCACCACTTTTGTTTTCCTCTTCATTTAAAAAAATTCTATTTTTGTATAGGCCGTGCAGCCAAGTATTGTTTGAAAGCGATACTGACTAGTCCATTTCTTTTGCTATTTTGAGACTTTTCTATAATTTTCAATTCAATTTTGTGTCAACTGACGCACGAAGAGGACAGTCACCTTTCTATAACACAGGATACTATTGAAAGCAGATGTCTTATATACTGCAGCAGATTCTTACTTCTGTTCTCAGATGTCACCTGAACTTAGACATTCAGTTGGCCTCAAGAAGGTCTGTGATAAACCTCAGCTTTTTTATAGTTCTCTTGTCAAAGGGGCGTTCTCTGTCACTTCCGGTCCTCGTCTCCCACCCATTTTTTTTTTTTTTTTTTTTTTTTTTTGCCATCAATTACGTCTCTAATGTCTATATTCACATCTTTCCTGATTTTTATAATACTCTATACCTGAACGAAAAATAACAATGATAATAATAATGTTAATAAAATTTCATTACCTATTCTTGGAAAGGTTTTCGTTTAAGAATCTCACATACAGGATTCCCTTATTTCGTCGCGTTTGTGAAATAGCACAAATATTTAGTACAAAAGAATAGTACTGAGCATAAACTCGCGTTTTCTCCTTCTAGGTAGAGTCAGACCATTTCTATTGTAATACCATGATTTTAAGTTACTGAAAGGAAAAGGTGTAGGAGAAAGATTACAGTAGAACGGAAAGGAATTAAGAGACTCGGGAAAAGAAATAGAGACTCAAAAGTGAAGCACAGGGAGAAGAAGAGATAAGGCAGAGTAACGATGTAGAGAATATTTTCCAATTTTTTATCATGTTAAGAACTTGAGTTATTTCATCTAGAACCAAGACCATCAAAGTTCAAGGAGTACAATTTATGAAAGCTTCTACAATATGTTTCCGAAGTTTAATAGAAGAAATCATGTGAAGAAAAGTATACTGTATTAATTGTGACCCTTAAAAAAGGTAGAAAAACCGGTGTTATGGAAGCTGGCTTGCTGAAGTTAACTTGTTTGTCTAAGGTATTATTCGATCTTTTTTCCGTTAATATATATCACCGTTAATATATATCACTCTCTCTGTTTCCTCTTCTCTACGGTAATATCCGGTGTACCACAGGGTACGGTGTTAGCTGCATTGCTGTTTGTGATTATGAATGCAGACATAGACAGTAATGTTAAGGACTCATTGTAAGAAGTTTCAAATCACAAGAATAAGTAGAGAAATTGCTTGTGATGAAGATAGGAACTCGCTACAAAGAGACCTAAATAATATATATAAAATGGGCAGAGATAAATAGGATGGTATTTAACTCTGATAAATTTGAATCAATGAACTATGTTGATAAAGTAGGAATGCTATATGCATATAAAGGACCTAATAATGAGACAATCACAAACATGGAAGGTTAAAGACCTTGGTGTGATGTTGAATAGAAATATGTTATGCAATGATCAAATAGCAATTTATTGGCAAAATGCAAAGCAAAAAATGGGAATGTTGTTCCGGCACTTCAAAACAAGAAAAAGCTGAACACATGATTATGCTTTATAAAACGTACGTAAAGGTAGTCCATCTTGAATATTGCAATATAATATGGTACCCATCACTACACTCACCAAAAGGATATTGCACAAATGAGAGTTACAAAGGTCATTTACAGCTAGAATAGAAGAAGTTAAGGACCTTGACTACTGGGAAAGACTACAATTCTTAAATTTATATAGTCTTGAAAGGAGAAGAGAACGCCTACATGGTAATTCAAGCATGGAAACAGATAGAAGGAATTACCGAAAATATCATGGAACTAAAATTATCAAAAAGAGCAAGCAGAGGTAGATTAATAGTGCCAAAAACTATACCAGGAAAATTAAGGAAAGCACACAGATTTCTTAATCCACCACGCACCAGCATCGATAATGCAGCGTCTATTCAATGCGCTACCAGCTCATCTGAGGAACATAACAGGAGGAGCGTAGATGTGTTTAAGAATAAGCTCGACAAATATCTAAGATGCATCCCAGACCATCCAAGACTGGAAGATGCAAAATATACCGGAAGATACGTTAGCAACTCTCTGGTAGACATCAAAGGCGCCTCACACTGAGGGACCTGGGGCAACCCGAACGAATTGTAAGGTCTGTAAGGTAAGGTCTCTCGTTTTTTTTTTTTTGTGCTGTTATTCCTTTTTAATGAGAACATTGGGCATTTGTGGTGATGCTCTGTGATAAACATTACACATCCCTGGTCAGGTTTTAAGGTATTAAACACTCACAGAAAAGTTCGCTCTGAAAGCAGAAATTTATCCGTAATTCTGAATAAACTTGAACAGCTGTTATGAAGCTCCCATCACCGACACTTCCAAACAAAGAGAATCTGAGAAGTTTTACGAGGGCTGCTGAAAATGAAGGGGGGAAATCTTTCTTCTGAAAGGGTTGCTTATATCGCCATGTATCGATCTTCAGCTTTTACGGTCGCTCAGCTGTGAATTGCCAGAATGTCTTATCGGCTCGCTTAGTCTCCCGTGAAATGATTAGCTTAGACACCGTGCTTTCCTTCAGTCTTAAAGCTAAAAAAAAAAAAAAAAAAAAAAACTGATAAGGGGAAAAATTGGGAGTCCGTCCAAAAGAGATATATAGGATTCATTAGTATTATTGTTGTTTTACTTGTTGTTAGTTGATGCTATTTTTTTTTATTTCCCCCTTTATCGTCATTAAATGTAGTACTAATAACCACTTTTATCATCATCATTATTATTATGAAAATTATAAACATCACTGTATTATCAGTTCAGCAAAATGCTATGACTCCTTAATAAAAAAAAATGGCACTTAACAAAAACAATGATACTTTCTACTGGAACTTTCGTTCTTGCAGCGATCGATGTGGTTACGAGTTTAATCCTAGCTAGCAAAGGTATAGTGCGAATCAGCAAGCTGTTTTTCCCAGTTACGATGGGGTGAGGATGAAATTAATTACCATTTGTGTATTTGCAGATATATTGTTGCTAGCCCTAATAGGTACACTTCAAGATCCTGTATTACTGTGCATATATTTTTGCACATGCGGATGTTATCGTAAAACAGGCGAAGATTCTTGATTATTGAGTGGGTAGTGGAATATTCTCTTCATCTTCTGGATTGCAAGGATCAGTGATAGCTACCTGCCAACTCATCCGCTAGAATAACTGTATAGTAATGTTGTTTTCTTTATGAATATGTAATAGAGATCATGGCTACCGCCCGTAGAAAAAAAAAAAAAAACCGGTGATCTCTGATTAGGACCCTTGTTTCAGATAGACAGACAGACAGTTGTTTTAAAATACTTCAACGACAGATTGCAAAAGTGTATTTCAGTTATCGTATGTCGAGGAACTCTGTGGAAAAAAGAATAATTCCTGATGGATATTAGTGTTCCGGTCGCGCTGATGAAAAAAGAATGACAACACCCACAGCTTTACGTGAGAAATATTGCAAGGGAAGCAGTTCAAAATAGGTTTGCTCGGTGTTGTCGGTGGGCAGAGCGATTGGACGCGATTATACGCCTTGTATCATGTGTTTGCTATCTCTCTCTCTCTCTCTCTCTCTCTCTCTCTCTCTCTCTCTCTCTCTCTGTGTGTGTGTGTGTGTGTGTGTGTCTCTCTCTTTTACATAGTTTCATCCAAAACTGGGGAGTTTATCCGTGTATAATCACAGTCTATTGATAGAACCGATACCCATACAATCGTCAGTTCTAGGTTTTATATATCTATTTCGTAGCAAATAGGCTCAATACAATTTGATTTTATATCCTTCCTAACCTTGGTTTGTTTAAAAAACAGCGTTGCCACACATTCACAGTAAGAGTACTATTCCGGTTTTATTTGAAAGCAAGAAAACAAGAGCTATAGTGCGGGCAACATGAAGATGAAATGATTACAAGGGGTACAGAATTAAAAACAAGTATCAGTTGCTACTAAAAATATTGCCATTTTCGTTTTTTTTTTTTTAAGCCTAACAGAAGAAAAACAATGCCTTGCTATTTTATACGAAGAACTTACCGTTGCTTAAGACTATAACAAAATTTGCAGTTTACGAATCTCAGAGGATCTAAAATATTTAACTTAAAAACGATCAAAGTAAAATAAACTGCATGTGGGCAGATATCTCACAGTCAAACGAGCACGGTAATGATGAAGATTTTTCACTGGATTACTTATCCCACAGCTGATAATGAAGTGAAATAACTTATCTCAGTCATACGATTACCCGACTCTCTTGCTATTAACCCTGAAATTCAATCTTACAATCATTAAAAATGAGACAAACTTGAAAACAGATATCTGGCGGAAAATTTTATATATATAGAACAACGGGAAATACAACCGAGATTTTGGACAATTTTCACGGCGCAGGTAATATTGTGGATTTACGAGAAAATTCTATCAGCCCCAAACTGTCTTGCCCTTTCCTTTTATATAATATGAAGCATTCATCAGATCTTTCTGAACGTTCTCTGATGTATTCGTCGATAACGAAACATGCTTGTTGCTTACTCAGACTTCCATTTGCTTCTCTGTTGATATTATAAGCTTGATCCATACCCGACCCTCACCCCAACTGCAAAAAAATCCATGAAAGTGTCTTGCGATTTATTTTGAACGTGGTAGAACTGTTCGGCTGTCCATCTTATTCTACGCCCTTTATCTTTTCCTCCCTTATTTTGGTTCCTTTGTCTTTTCCACGGGTACCTTCCTCATTTCCCTTCGTTGGAGTAACAGGGTATGAAAATGCTAGCTAGTAAATCACTGAATCTCATTTTCATATTTGTTGTTCCACTTGATGGTTCGTTTCTTTTCTTTTTCTAAAACTGTCGTTCGCAATGCGCATGAGGAAGCAGCCTTGTGAAGTATTAATTATTATTTGTTCCTTTATTGCCCTAATCCTGAACATGTTTATATATTTAATTCCTTGCATAACCTTATTTGACTGAGTAACACTCAATAAAATATAATATAGCAGTAATTAAAAATAACTTGAAAGTGTAATTATGTGTCTGCTCAATTGATAATGAACTAAATTCTGTCATGTACTAGAAGCTGATCACCGCTAATGATGTAACTGCTTTTGTTTCGTATTAAAACAGCATTTTATATAAAGTTTTTGGGTTAGAGTGTGGTTTTTCGCCTTTCGTATATACCATAACAGTTTGCAAAATATTTGACGCAAAAATGCCTTATAGATTACAAAAGGTATTTACTCTACTGTTATGCTTTAAGTAGAATATTGAAACTAAGCGAAATAGTGAGAAATGCTTAAAGCTTATATTTTGTATAAGCAGAGCTAACATTATTCACATTTAGTTATGAAGAATTATCACAAATATTATAAACCATTATGTAACACGTCCACCTAACCTGTTGCAATGATAGTAGTTACACTTAATTCTGTGCGTCTCTTTGAAACATATAATTCATATACTCCATTTTAAAACAATTATAACTTGCGATCTTTTTATATAATAAAAGTCATTTAATATCAGGACCATCTGGAACCTGAGCTGTGAGAATGAAAGAAAAAATTCTGTAAGCTGGATTTGTCAAAGCTTTTAACGACTCGACTACTAAACCAAACCAGGCTTTTAGCTATACAAAAATCATTTTTCCACACTTCATGAAATAACCAGTTCACGGAGGACGAAGCACAACCCTGAGAAGATTAACTGGCAAACTATTTATAGCAAGAATATGGCAACATTTTGTGACAAAAAAATAAGTATATAAAAAAATTTTTTAAATGTTGTGGATTTCAAATTTTGTTGCTAATTTGTGAAAATGGAAAAATGGTTTAAATGGAAAACCAGGAAGAGGATTTTGGAATTGCTAATTGCTAGCGCATGACTAAGTGAACTACACACACACGCACACACACACACCGACACACACACACGTGTGGTTATATTATATATATATATATATATATATATATATATATATATATATATATATATATATATATATATATATATATATATATATATATGTGTGTGTGTGTGTGTGTGTGTGTGTGTGTGTGTGTGTGTGTAGTTCACTTATGAAGTCATGCGCTAACAATTCGCAGAATATGCTGATAATAGCAGCCTTTTTACCTAAAGGTACTAACTTTTCATTCTCACCATTAAACGAACAGCCACAGACAACAAACGAAAAGCGTTCCCCTCCAAAAAAAAAAAAAAGGCTTAACAAATCCGTAAGGCTGACAATATTTTTCCTTCTACCAATTTAGAGAAACCTTAAGTTTCTTTCACCACTTTCTTGAATGCTCTGGTTTTCTCTTGATTTTTTCTTTACTTTTTCTTATACTTATATATATATATATATATATATATATATATATATATATATATATATATATATATATATATATATATATATATATATATATATATGTGTGTGTGTGTGTGTGTGTATATATATATATATATATATATATATATATATATATATATATATATATATATATATATATATATATATATATATATATATATATATATATATATATATATATATATATATATATATATATATATACATATATATGTATATATAGATGTATACATACATTGTAACATGTCGTTTACAAGACGTTCTAGACACAAAATTGTACATTTCCAGTTCAGTTTTTCTGAAAACTACATTATGTCATTTTTCGTACATAAATAATCGAAGAAGATTAAACATTTATCCGAATTTTTCATATCAAACGCCTTTCTGTGCAGTCAAGAAATGACAATTCCAAACATTCATTCATAAACAAAACACATTTCAGTCCAAACTCTTTCTTTGGGAACAGCATATTCAGTTTTCTAGGCCCCTGAACCTAGATCTAGTTTATCGAACAAGCGAGTGTTCCTTAACTACTGAGAATTGTTTTGCATATCTTATTTACTCGTACATTGCTCTAGAGGTCCAGGAATATCGCAAGAGAAACGTGGCTATTGCATTAAACTCCAGAACAGTTCATGTCGTTTATATTATGTTTTGTCTCTTTCCAGAAGGTCACTGGTATCAACGGTTAATAACATAATACAATATATTGTATTTGTCGTTTATTGAAGAATATGAACTTGCTAATGCAATGATATTAATGTCACATTCACTTATGAGCAATTCAGAAGGAAAAAAACTCATCTAAAAAACAAGATAAGTAAATTTCTTTAGTATTATCCAGGATATACAAAAAATATTGCAGCCAAATAACATGAGTAGCAATTTTATAATAACAGTACTGTCCATCAGAAAATTATCATTTACAAATTTGAAAGACTGGTTCATTAAGAACAAATGTCAAATGTTTAACGCTGCAGCTCAAAACAGAATGCCGCATGAAAATAGGGTAAGTATTGTTATCTACACATGAAAGACAAATGAGTGTATAAGCAATCAATCAGGTTTTTTTCCAGATTACTTACTTATAGCTGTGAAATCAAGAGTAATTTTGCATAACTTGAAATCAAAATGTAGTAATCTAACTTTTATGCCCTCTGGATTATTTATTGCACAACAGAATTTCAGAAAGTAACAGATATTAATAGCTTCATTACCTAAACTGAAGAAAATTAAGTAGGGGCATGTTGTGTCTTGATTATTTTGTTTCCACGCGGATAATGAGATAGAAAAAAAAGATAGAAAGCAGATCACTGAAAACTCACCAAAAATAAGAAATAAACTAGAGTATAACTTTGCATGCATGCTACTCTGTTTCATAAACTAAATGAAATAGTATTAAGTTAAATCAAACAGGTTACAAACCTATATAACTGTCAAAATACTATTAACTAGGACAATATAGATAATGGAATGCTATGTGCTCCACCTTGTCTGTTTAAAAGCGAGATCAACATGGCCTCCTACTCTAGGCGTTAGTAGAATTCCCACCACTTGCATTTCTCTCTCTCTCTCTCTCTCTCTCTCTCTCTCTCTCTCTCTCTCTCTCTCTCTCTCTCTCTCTTCGCATGTCACGTCAGATGCAATCGATCCTGAAGACGAAGTTTTCTTAAAATATACATCAACTCGAAATGACTTGGTCGTGTCCTCATTCTGTCGGTTAAACTTGCATCCAGCGGTGACTGCTTCCTGGAAGACTAATATCTCTGCCGCCTTCGGATTTCGGAGGAAACGTGGGAGCTTTGTGATAGTAATTTGATGTAAATATGAATGACTTTTCCAGATTTGTAAGAATGTTATCATTTTGATTCCATGGTTTCTAGGGAAGCAAAAGTGCAGGTCTATAGGCCTCAAGAAAAGTTATCATCTTCCATTCACAGAGCATTTATTTTCCCGAGGACCAGGCCTGCATTTATTTATATCGCACGCCATTGGTACTTCCTACAGAAGCTTTGCCCAGGTTGTCCTTACAAAGCCACGGGCGTCAGAGTTTTTCCATTTGCTTCTTCATTTGGATCTTAGGAAATCAAGAGGTTCTGCCTAAAAAGCAATAAAAGCTTAAACATTATACTGCACCAGTGAGGATGGATCTATTACAGCTCTAGTAGTGTTCCTGAATTCTACAGATATATAAACGTATGAGAAGAAGTCGACTTATACTGCTCTTCAAGGTAAAGTGGTTAGCATTAACCTCATTCCGACAAATGGGGTGCTAGTTCGAATCCTGCCACGGTCGCCAGCATTTCTTCATTTGGATCTTATGCTATGTAGTGACAAACATATCAAAAAGGTATGAAGAAATCAAGAGGCTAGGAATAATTATTAAAAACAAATATGGTATGCATGCCTCTAATCAGAGGCTAACGGAGTGTGCAAACAAAATCGATGTTGTGCCAAAGGTAAAACAAAACACAAACAAACAAACCAAAACAAATACACATGAACAAACAGAAGAGCAAAGTGGAGTAAGAATATAATGAGAATATTGTTTTATATATATATATATATATATATATATATATATATATATATATATATATATATATATATATATATATATATATGACTATTTATCACATCACCGTGATTCATATACAATCAGAAAGCTACAAACGTCCTTTAATATCCAATTCACTCTACCTCGGAAGTAATATATTTTCAGATATGTTACCGAAGGGAATTTTAGTTGATAATAATTCCACCGTCCCGTGGGGATCGAACCAGCGACGGACGGGGAATCAGGACTACAGTGACACACTAACCAGTCGGCCACAAAGGAGGGTATAAGTGAATACCATCTCCCATCAACCCACCCGTCGAACTCAGGTGTTTTGCGTTTTGGAGACGATATCCACCACCTCTGCCATGTTGACCGTGTAGTGCGTTTGTCGCACGTAGCCATATTATGACTATTTATCACATCACCGTGATTCATATACAATCAGAAAGCTACAAACGTCCTTTAATATCCAATTCACTCTACCTCGGAAGTAATATATTTCATATATGTTACCGAAGGGAATTTAGTTGATAATAATTCCCACCGTCTCGTGGGATCGAACCAGCGACGGACGGGGAATCAGGACTACAGTGACACACTAGCACCAGTCGGTACAAGGAGGTATAAGTCGATACCATCTCCATCAACCCACCCGTCGAACTCAGGTGTTTTGCGTTTGGAGACGATATCCACCCCACCTCTGCCATGTTGACCGTGTAGTGCGTTTGTCGCACGTAGCCATATTATGACTATTTATCACATCACCGTGATTCATATACAATCAGAAAGCTACAAACGTCCTTTTAATATCCAATTCACTCTACCTCCAGAAGTAATATATTTTCATATATGTTATCAAGGGGAATTTTTAGTTGATAATAATTCCACCGTCTCGTGGGTTCGAACCAGCGACGGACGGGAATCAGGACTACATGACACACTAACCAGTCAGCCACAAGGGAGGTATAAGTGAATACCATCTCCCATCAACCCACCCGTCACTCAGGTGTTTTTGCGTTTGGAGGCGATATCCACCCACCTCTGCCATGTTGACCGTGCAGTGCGTTTTGTCGCGTAGCCATATTATGACTATTTATCACATCACCGCGATTCATATACAATCGAGAAAGCTACAAACGTCCTGTATCAATTCACTCTACCTGAAGTAATATATTTTCATATATGTTACAAGGGAATTTTTAGTTGATAATAATTCCACCGCCTCGTGAGATCGAACCAGCGACGGACGGGGAATCAGGACTACAGTGACACACTAACCAGTCGGCCACAAGGGAGTATAAGTGAATACCATCTCCCATCAACCCACCCGTCGAACTCAGGTGTTTTGCGTTTGGAGATTTATATCCACCCCTCTGCCATGTTGACCGTGTAGTGCGTTTGTCGGACGTAGCCATATTATGACTATTTATCACATCTGCGTGATTCATATACAATCAGAAAGCTACAAACGTCCTTTAATATCCAATTCACTCTACCTCCGAAGTAATATATTTTCATATATGTTACCGAAGGAATTTTTAGTTGATAATAATTCCACCGCCTCGTGGGATCGAACCAGCGACGGACGGGGAATCAGGACTACAGTGACACACTAACCAACATGGCAGAGGTGGGTGTATATCGTCTCCAAACGCAAAACACCTGAGTTCGACGGGTGGGTTGATGGGAGATGGTATTCACTTATACCTCCCTTGGCCGACTGGTTAGTGTGTCACTCAGTCCTGATTCCCGTCCGTCGCTGGTTCGATCCCACGAGACGGTGGAATTATTATCAACTAAAAATTCCCCTTCGCAACATATATGAAAATATATTACTTCGAGGTAGAGTGAATTGATATTAAAGGACGTTTGTAGCTTTCGATTGTATATGAATCACGGTGATGTGATAAATAGTCATAATATGGCTACGCGCGACAAACGCACTACACGGTCAACATGGCAGAGGTGGGTGGATATCGCTCCAAACGCAAACACCTGAGTTCGACGGGGGGTTGATGGGAGATGGTATTCACTTATACCTCCTTGTGGGCCGACTGACTGGTTAGTGTGTCATCTGTAGTCCTGATTCCCCGTCCGTCGCTGGTTCGATCCCACGAGACGGTGGAATTATTATCAACTAAAATTCCCCTTCGGTAACATATATGAAAATATATTACTTCCGAGGTAGAGTGAATTGGATATTAAAGGACGTTTGTAGCTTTCGATTGTATATGAATCACGGTGATGTGATAAATAGTCATAATATGGCTACGCCGCGACAAAACGACTACACGGTCAACATGGCAGAGGTGGGTGGATATCGTCTCAAACGCAAACACCTGAGTTCGACGGGTGGGTTGATGGGAGATGGTATTCACTTATACACTCCTTTGTGGCCGACTGGTTAGTGTGTCACTGTAGTCCTGATTCCCCGTCCGTCAGCTGGTTCGATCCCACGAGACAGTGGAATTATTATCAACTAAAATTCTCGGTAACATATATGAAAATATATTACTTCGAGGTAGAGTGAATTGGATATTAAAGGACGTTTGTAGCTTTCTGATTGTATATGAATCACGGTGATGTGATAAATAGTCATAATATATCGTGCGACAAACGCACTACGGTCAACATGGCAGAGGTGGGTGGATATCGCCTCCAAAACGCAAACACCTGGAGTTCGACGGGTGGGTTGATGGGAGATGGTATTCACTTATACCTCCCTTGTGGCCGATCTGGTTAGTGTCATCATAGTCCTGATTCCCGTCTGTCCGCTGGTTCGATCCTACGAGACGGTGGAATTATTATCAACTAAAATTCCTTCGGTAACATATATGAAAATATATTACTTCCGAGGTAGAGTGAATTGGATATTAAGGGACGTTTGTAGCTTTCTGATTGTATATGAATCACGGTGATGTGATAAATAGTCATAATATGGCTACGTGCGACAAACGCACTACACGGTCAACATGGCAGAGGTGGGTGGATGTCGTTCCAAACGCAAAACACCTGAGTTCGACGGGTGGGTTGATGGGAGATGGTATTCACTTATACCTCCCTTGTGGCCGACTGGTTAGTGTGTCACTGTAGTCCTGATTCCCCGTCCGTCGCTGGTTCGATCCCACGAGACGGTGGAATTATTATCAACTAAAAATTCCCCTTCGGTAACATATATGAAAATATATTACTTCCGAGGTAGAGTGAATTGGATATTAAAGGACGTTTGTAGCTTTCTGATTGTATATGAATCACGGTGATGTGATAAATAGTCATAATATGGCTACGTGCGACAAACGCACTACACGGTCAACATGGCAGAGGTGGGTGGATATCGTCTCCAAACGCAAAACACCTGAGTTCGACGGGTGGGTTGATGGGAGATGGTATTCACTTATACCTCCTTGTGGCCGACTGGTTAGTGTGTCACTGTAGTCCTGATTCCCCGTCCGTCCGCTGGTTCGATCACGAGACGGTGGAATTATTATCAACTAAAATTCCCTTCGGTAACATATATGAAAATATATTACTTCCGAGGTAGAGTGAATTGGATATTAAAGGACGTTTGTAGCTTTCGATTGTATATGAATCACGGTGATGTGATAAATAGTCATAATATGGCTACGTGCGACAAACGCACTACACGGTCAACATGGCAGAGGTGGGTGGATATCGTCTCCAAAACGCAAAACACCTGAGTTCGACGGGTGGGTTGATGGGAGATGGTATTCACTTATACCTCCCTTGTAATGACTGGTTAGTGTGTCACTGTAGTCCTGATTCCCGTCCGTCGCTGGTTCGATCCTCACGAGACGGTGGAATTATTATCAACTAAAAATTCCCCTTCGGTAACATATATGAAAATATATTACTTCCGAGGTAGAGTGAATTGGATATTAAAGGACGTTTGTAGCTTTCTGATTATATATATATATATATATATGGATGTATGTATATATAGGCTATGTATGTGTGTGCATGTATGTTCCAGCATAAATGAAATGCACTGAGCAATTTCAACCAAACTTGGCATACATATGACTTACTATCTGGGAAAGAATATTGTGGTGGTGAGACATCACTGGAACCAAAGGCGTGACATGTAAAAATAACCTGAAATGACAGATATTACTGTCTAATCCATAATTTTTGAGGTCGCTGAGATGAATAGGGATAATCCTGGTGGGAAGGGGGTGACATGTAAAAATGACTGAAAATGATAGTTATCCATAGTTTTCAAGGTCACTGATATGAATAAATACACCCCCAGTGTCCTTAAAGTCCAATAGGAAGGTGGGGTGAGAAGGGGTGAAAAATAAAATATTCAAAATGACATATTAGTGTCTAAGCCATAGTTTTCGAGGTCACTGAGATGAATAGTGACACTCCCAATGCCCTTTAGGCCAAGTTCAACACCGATAGGAATGGGGGGTGAGAAAGG
This sequence comes from Macrobrachium rosenbergii, assembly GCF_040412425.1. Lineage (NCBI taxonomy): Eukaryota > Metazoa > Arthropoda > Malacostraca > Decapoda > Palaemonidae > Macrobrachium > Macrobrachium rosenbergii. The sequence goes on from NC_089748.1 coordinate 65,423,789, forward strand.
GTGAAATATAAAATGTCAAAAATGCTGGCAATGTAACTGAAGCAACTATCTTAATAGGAAAGGGAGAGGAAGTGAGAGAGTAGAGGGTTATTGGGAGGAGAAAGAGGGAAAGAGTGCGAGAGAGTTAGAGAGAGAGAGAGAAAGAGAGATAGTTTATAGGTTGTCATTTAAAATTCTCCCAGGCAGCGCTGGATTTGTCAGCTAGTGTGTGTGTGTGTGTGTGTATTATAAGCTAAGTAAATCTTAGTTTAACCAGACCACTGAGCTGATTAACAGCTCTTCTAGGCTAAATTATATATATATATATATATATATATATATATATATATATATATATATATATATATATATATATATATATATATATATATATATATATATATATATATATATATATATATATATATATATATATATATATGTATATATATGTGTGTGTGTGTGTTTTTACAGGCAGACAGCGAAACACTTAGGGACATTTGACCGCCCGGGGCTAGTACTAAACACGGTGAAACATTGTAGGTGAGTCACTGTTTCGCCATGTTTAGTCCTTAAGTGTATTTTCGCTATCTGCCTGAAAATTTCAGGCAGTTCGTGCATTCATATATATTGTCACGATGCGTCAACGAAATATTGGTTATCCTTAATGCTATGTGAGCCTGAAGGAAATAAAAATTTAACTGTTATCAGGAGGAACTTGTTCAAAATATCTACATCTCTCTCTCTCTCTTTCTCTATTTTATATATATAAATATATATATATATATATATATATATATATATATATATATATATATATATATAATATATATATATATATATATATATATATATATATATATATAATATATATATATATATATATATATATTATATATATATATATATATATATATATATATATATATATATATATATATATATATATATATATATATATATATATATATATATATATATATATATATATATATATATATATAGACATATATATATATATATATATATATATATATATATATATATATATATATAAATATATATATATATATATATATATATATATATATATATATATATATATATATATATATATATATATATATATATATATATATTGACAATTCTAAAAACTTTATCAGAATTTAAATTAATCAAAGCAAATTTATTTATCAAAAATTACTCAAGATTTAAAAAGAAAATCTCAATAAATGAAATCAAGTATGCAATGTTAAGATAAGTATGCAATGTTAAATTAAGTATGCAATGTTAAATTACCAAGAAATATTTACAATGCTATGTAAATAAATGTTACATCACAAACATAAAAAATGTGAAATATAAAGAAACTGTAAATGAAAAACACACAAAAATACGTAAGATTTATCCAATAATGATTTTACTTGTTTAAATTTCCTAACTTATCACTGCCTCTAACTTATCATACCATAACCTCCACAACATCATACCATGGTATCAATAAGTAAATTCCATTACCTTAAACAACTTGTGAAAACCTCTATAAATCACTTACGCAGCCCGCGTTACACAATACACACTTTTTGCAGGCGCCGTTACGAACTAAATAACTTTGCTAAATTCGGATCTCAAAAGTTAATGTTAAAAGTGACCACAAAAATTTACGTTAAAAGTATCTCTTCCTAATTAGGAATGAGAGAGATATGGAACCAAATCGACTGGTCTCAGAAATCAGAATGAAACAAATTTTAGGATTCAATGTGCGTGAAACAATTGTGATGTCATTAAGCATTTTGAATTTTGAGATACAAGCTTCTAGAAGCAGGAGTGAGCGTCATTAAAGCGTTGGTGCGAGATACAGTGGGCTTCCTGGAAGGAAGGATTACGTCATCCCAGCAAAACGTTTGAACGCATCTTACAAAACGGCGTAATTGATCAGGACCGCGTATTCTTTCTCTCAAAGTGGCGAACGTATTTCAAACAATGCATGCAACAACGCTTAAAAATCACTCGTCTTGAGCCCGTATGGGACGAATCGGCGTTTGTTTTGCAAATCTGTCATCATAATCCAAAACAAAACACACTCTTATCTCAACTGATGACAACTGAAACAGAAACAAGCCCTTCCTGGACACACGTGTTCATATACGCTTTTACCAAGAAAGATGTTTCGTTCTAAATTACGTTACTAGTAAAATTATAACAGCAATTTCTAATTACATATCAAGTAGTCATTAATTTTTGAGATCTGATGTCGAGCTAAATATGACACACTTCAACCATTATCGTCGTATAACTTACATGAAAAAAGTAAATATGTCAAGTTATAGGAGGATATACACGTATTACAAGGCAGCATCAAATTCACTCCCCCGAGAAGATTGCTTATCCAGGTTTGAATCAACGATTCACAGCAGGATAAATAATCTGCTATGACGTATCTTTTCTGAAATGTGTTTAACATACAATTATATAGTTTGCAGAGCATAAGAACCACCTGGTCAGTCTCATATTATTATTTTCATCTTATTGGTGAATGAAGTTAGGTTGTGATCCAAACAATACTAAATTTCTTCATTCCTAGGTCGGTTCACATACACTTCAAACTTTTTCAATGCTGTGATTAATGCTAATGTTTCTTTCAATTGTTGGTATGTTTTCTGGTGCTTTCAACTGAGGCTTCGTTATACTGGATGTAAGATTCTGTTGTCATCTTTTGAAGTAGAACAGCTCCAATTCCACGGTCAGATCATCAACTTGTATCCACAAACTTTTGTGAAGTCTGAACCAGAAGCACTGGTCTTGAGGATTAATATGGCTTTAACCTTCTCAAATGATTCTTGACATTCTGAGTCCAGTCGACTTTCTTTTAGGACTGGTTAAGTCAGTTAGGGGAGCTACTACGGCTGAGAAATTTGGACAGAGATCGGCGATAAAACCAGCCATGCCCCGAAATCTTTGTAGCTGTTCCTCGTAGCAGGAGGGTAACTTGCGGATACCTTCTACATTAGCGTCAATAGGGCAGAAGGCCTTTTCCAACCAAATCCTAGGTATGCAGTTTGCCTTTCCCAAGCTCCTTTTTGTAAGGACTGATTGTTAGTCCTGCTTCCAAGTTTCTTAGACACTTTCACAATATCTTTGGATGTTCTTCCCATGTATTAGAATAAATCACAATGTATGCGGTATACACCTACTCCTTCTGTTTGATCCTAGTAGTTGATCCATCACTCTTAGATATTTATGGGCATTCATCAGACCAAACGGCAAAGCATTATGATACGGTCAAAGGGCTGACAGCAACAGCATTCTCATCTAAGGAATTTGATAATATCCTTTCGGCAATTCTATCTTGGAAACAAATTTGGCACTTCAATATTATCAAGTAATTGATCAAATAGAGGCAAAAGGATAATTGTCAGCCACACTGATGGAATTCAGTTTTCTATAATCGGTACATCCTAAATGAGCCATCTGGTTTCTTCACTAACACTGGAGACATAATGACTTGTGTGTTGGTGAGAGAAACCAGATAACTCATTAAGATGTGTTACTGGGTATGAAGAGCAATTCCATCAGTGTGACTGACAGTGGCTCCTTTGCCTCTTACAAATCAGTACTTGACAATATTGGGCAAGCCAAATTGTTCCAAGATGAAGTGAAAGAGGACCATCAAATTCCCACAGGTGAAATGCTGGGTACTGTCGCTCTTTTTGGACTGTGTCCAACTGTTTTGCTGATCTGATGATACCTGCTATTCCAGCTGATGAATCACTGATGTATCTGTATTGTTATGTGATGTATGGGAAGAAGGCATCTGAGCTATTGAGGTGTTCAACTTCGAGCTTGAACCTTTAATCAACACAAGAAATGAGATTTAAATGCTTACAATATAAAACAATTGAAACACCACGCTCTGTGTTGCTGGCGAAGGCGTATCGCAAAACCCCTGCCACGGCTGGCTGCAGAACTGTGGATTCGGCCAACGCTCCCTTAGTGACTTAACAGTCTGAAAAGTTTTGAATGAACTCCAGGTGTCAAGAATCGACGAGAAGATTAAGCATATTAACACTTCAAGACCAGTGTCAGACTTCAATAAAAGTTTGTATTACAAGCCCGATAAATCATTTTGTGGGAAGCGGAGCTGTTCTACTGAGATGACAACGAAATCTTACATCCCAGTATGTTTTATGTGTTTAAAAATGAAAAAGCACCAGTATACTCAGCGGTAAAAAGTATTGGCATTAATCACGGCATTGAGTTTGAAGTATTATGTGAGCCGACACAGAGCATGAAGAGAAACACAGCGTTATGAATCTGTAGCTATGTTCACCAGCAAATGAAAAATAATAATATCTTTGACCAATGCTATGCTGCAACACTATAATATGAGTATTAAACACATTTCAGGAAAAGAATAATGTCATGGTGTGATATCGTTGAATGAAACTTGGATATCTTCTCGAGAAAGTACCTTGCTGCTCTCTACCTGCTTTGTTCTCTTTTTCATGTGTTATGTTTAATGACAATAATTGTTAATGTCTTAGCTGACATCGAATCTCAAAAGTACCCAATATTGCGGCTGTATTTAAATTGTTATTATAACAATAATGTGTATTTAAGGCGAAGCTAACTTTGTGCAAGCAGTAGCCGTGTCAGAAAAGAAACTGTTTCATTTCGGTCGGTGAGCTCAAAGAAACGCTTTATTTTAATTAACGACAACATTTAAAAAGCGCGCTGATCATCCATGCGTTTCAAACGGCTCTGTTCATGTTACATCTGTTTAGTCACGTTACTCCCGAAGAAATAAATGTTTCGTCCGAATGCGTCATGTTTTGTAGATGCGTTAGGACAACTGTTTAAAGCTTCTTCGACCAACATCTGCTTTTAACGCTTTGTGGCGTCTTTCCCTGCTCTAACTTTGTATCTTTCGTACCCAAACTCTGTTCTGAACCAATGCATTATTTCTCTCTCTGTTCTAGTAGAAGATACTGCGGCAAATTTTGTGGTAACTGAGATATCGCTAGTAATTATTTGAATTCATAACTATTGCATAATGTATTGTGGCTCTGCAACAACAATTTACAGTTTCTGAAGTGTTAAGGCTCAACGATAATTTGCCCATTGACCTACCGTAATTATGACTAGAGAATTATGTTGCGATTGAGAGGTATGTTGTGATGAAAATTTTGAACGAGTGAAATGCATTGATGATAAATATTACGTATTTTACGATTTCTTATATTTTGCATTTTTATGTTTGTGATATAACAACTATTTGTAGCATTATGTATTCTTATTGACTAACATTGCATACTGAGCAACATGCATGCCAGACATTTCATTTGTGAATTTCTTTATCTTGGTAATTTAACGATAGTTTAAATTTTACAACATTATTTAAATTCCTGATAGCTGAATTTTGTTTGCTAATTTAATTAAAAATTCATTGAGTTGTCAACTAATAATAAATTTTCGGGTGTGAAGTCTACAATTGGCCAATAATTCTAGTTATGAAACAGAATCCTGAAAACATAAGAACACATCATTATGACACAGAAAAACTGTGTTTCTGTGATCACCAGTGAGCCAGAGACCGGTGTGTGTGCATGGGCAGAAGTGACAAGCATCTTTTGTTCTTGCAGTTTTGCTAAAAGTAGTGGGGCTGGTCAGGCACGATGAGTGATACCACTTTACTCTGAAGACTTCTGGATTTATTTTTACATACTCGCACTGCGACAACTTAGTTTGTTTTTCAGAAGGTGATAAATTTTTCTTAAAGAGGAATGCTGTTACCTTTGGAAGTACTCGTCATGGCTGGTGTGTTATGGTAGTATCACAACTGAAGATGATACGAATCTTGGGCCAATTGTCTTTCAGGTACTGACCTGCATCGTATTTGCTATATGAATGCACGACTGCCTGGTGACAGATAATGAAATACACAAGAATAACATGTGAGGCTGTGTTTCTACAATGTTCACCGTATTTAATACTAACTTGAGCAATCATAAGTACATTCATGTCTGCCATAATACACTATACATACATATATATATAACTTAACTAATAACTATATATATATATATATGTATATATATATATATATATATATATATATATATATGTATATATATGTATATATATATATATATATATATATATATATATAATTTAGCCTAGAAGGGCTGTTGTGATGGTCTTTAGACTGCAGCACCTGTACACACACACACACACACCCAACTGATCCAGCTTACCTGAGAAAGCCAAACCTCTTTCTCTCTCTCTCTCTAACTCTCTGTGCTGCTCCCTCTTTCCCTCAGTAACCCTCTACTACTCTCCCTTTCCTATTAGGATTAGCTCATTCGACCCAACATTTACATTCCTGTTCACGCTGCTGTCGTGGCGTGAAATGTCATATTAAGCTCTCGGTGACACCTCGCTATGACAGGCACACTGTATGGCTCATTTGAATATTTTGACCTGCCCCTTCTCACCCACCTCTATTGGCACTAATTTTACTGAAGTAGCTATTTAGTGACACTTAACTTTATGAATAACTATCATTTTCAGTCGTTTATGTGCCTTCCCACCAGAGATTCCATCTCATGACCTCAACATGGTGGCTGTGTCTGTCATTTCAGTTAACACATGTCACTGCAATTTCATATTTCGAGTAACCAGTCATATGTGCTCTTGAGACTATTGGCTATATTATGCTGGGGCTGTACACACATACATAACCTATATATACATGCATCCCATGCTAACTATATATATATACAATCAGCTTCTAAACAGCCTCTTTGCTAACTCAATTCACTCTACTCCCGAAATGTCTCAACACTATATGAAAACACAGTTGATATATTCACGATAAGATAAAACTCAGCAATGTTTCAACTTGTGTTTCTTCAGTCGCCACAAGAAGTATAATGTTCTGTCTCATCAACCCGTCGACCTCATTGTTTACAGGTGATCACCACCTCATATGACCAGGCGCAAATAACCAATGGATTTATGCTATAACTTCCCTGTATAACTTATTTATCCTCACCGTGATCACTATTCTGAAGAAAGCTACAAGCATCTTTAACTATCATTCACTCTACACTCAGAAATATATTTTCATATATGTACGAAGAAGGTATTACAGTTGATAATAATTCCACACCGTCTCGTGGGATCGAACCAGCGGCGGATGAGGGTCAGGACTGCAGTGACACGCTAACCAGTCGGCACAAGAAGGTATAGTCATCTCCCATCAACCCACCCGCGTCGGCTCAGGTGTTTGCGTTGGAAACTCTGCCGTAATTGACGTGTGTGCGTTTGTCGCCGCGTAAGCCGTATTATGACTATTTTATCATCACCGTAATTCCTGCCACAATCGAAAGCTACAAGCACTCACTTTTTAATATCCAATTCGCTACCTCCCGGAAGCATTCCTGGCACTGCCTATGTTACCGAAGAATTTTAGTTGATAATAATTCCCACGTCTGGTAAGTTCGAACCGCGGCCGGGCGAGAGAATCAGGACTGACAGTGACACACCGCCAAGTCGGCTAAAGGGAGGTATAAGTGAATACCCATCTCCATCAACCCACCCGTCGAGCTCAGGTGTTTCAGTTTGGAGACGATATCCACCCACCTCTGCCATGTTGACCGTGTAGTGCGTTTGTCGCACGTAGCCATATTATGACTATTTATCACATCACCGTGATTCATATACAATCTCGAAAGCTACAAACGTCCTTTAATATCCAATTAACTCTACCTCGGAAATAATATATTTTCATATATGTTACCGAAGGGGAATTTTTAGTTGAAAATAAGTCCACCGTCCCGTGGGATCGAACCAGCGACGGACGGGAATCAGGACTACTGATGACACACTAACCAGTCATACAAAGGAGGTATAAGTGAATACCATCTCCATCAGCCCACCGTGAACTCAGGTGTTTCTTGTTTGGAGACGATATCCCACCCACCTCTGCCATGTTGACGTGTAGTGCGTTTGCTTCGCACGTAGTATATTATGACTATTTATCATCACCGTGATTCTTATACAGTAGAAAGCTACAGACGATCGCTATTATCAATTCCTCTACCTCGGAGTAATATGTTTTCATATATGTTACCGAAGGGGAATTTTTAGTTGATAATAATTCCACTGTCTCGTGGGATCGAACCAGCGACGGACGGGGAATCAGGACTACAGTGACACACTAACCAGTCGGCCACAAGGGAGGTATAAGTGAATACCATCTCCCATCAACCCCACCGTCGAACTCAGGTGTTTGCGTTTGGAGGCGATATCCACCCACTGCCATGTTGACCGTGTAGTCACGTTTGTGCGTATGCATATTATGACTATTTATCACATCACGTGATTCATATACAATCAGAAAGCTACAAATCGCTAATATCAATTCCTCTACACTCGAGTGGCTATTTTCATATATGTTACCCGAAGAATTTTAGTTGATAATTCCACCGTCCTCGTGGATCGAACCAGCGGCGGACGGAATCGGACTACAGTGACACACTAACCAGTCGGCCTGAGGTATAGTGAATACCATCTCCATCATACCGTCAATTTAGGTGTTTCGCGTTTGAGCGATATCCACCACCTCTGCCATGTTGACCGTGCTTGTGCGTTTGTCGCGTAGCCATATGCCAATGTTGTCATCACGTGATTCATATGCAATCAAAGCTTCTAACGTCCTTTAATATCAATTCACTCTGCCTCGGAGTAATATTTTCATATATATATTTACCGAAGGAATTACAGATTGATAATAATTCCACCGTCATCTCGCTGGGATCGAACCAGCGCGACAGACGGGGAGATCAGACTTCGACACACTAACCAATCCGGCCACAAAGGGAGGTATAATGAATACCACATCAACCCACCAATCCAGAACTCAGGTGTTTGCGTTTGGAACGATATACCCACCTCTGCCATGTTGATTGGTAATGTCACTGCAGTCCTGATTTACGATAAATGGCTGGTTACGATCCCGAAACGGTGAATTATTATCAACTAAAGAATTCCTCCAACTCTCTCGCACTCTTTCCCTCTTTCCCCTCCCAACACCCCTCTACTCTCTCACTTCCCCTTCCTTTCCTATTAAGATAGTTGCTTCAATTACATTGCCCAGCATTTTTGACATTTTACATTTCCCCCTTTCTCACGCCCCATTCCTATTGGTGTTGAACTTGGCTTAAAGGGCATTGGGAGTGTCACTGTTCATCTCAGTGACCTTGAAAACTATGGCTTAGACACTATTATGTCATTTTGAACATTTTATTTTTCGCCTCTTCTCACCCCACCTTCCTAATGGGGCTGAACTTGGACTTTAAGGGCACTGGGTGTGTCTCTGTTCATCTCAGTGACCTTGAAAACTATGGATAACTATCTTTTCAGTCATTTTTACATGTCACCCCCTTCCCACCCCTTCTCATCCCCCTTTCCTATTGGGGCTGAACATGGACTTAAAGGGCATCAGGATTATCCCTATTCATCTCAGCGACCTCAAAAATTTTGGATTAGACAGTAATATCTGTCGTTTAAGGTTATTTTTACATGTCACGCCTTTCCCATCCCCAACCCCTTTGGTTCCAGTGATGTCTCGCCACCACAATATTCTTTCCCAGGTAGTAAGTCATATGTATGCCAAGTTTGGTTGAAATTGCTCAATGCATTTCAGAGTTATGCTGGAACATACACACACATACATCCATTTATACTCGTATATATATATATATATATATATATATATATATATATATATATATATATATATATATATATATATATATATATATATATATATATATATATATATATATATATATATATATATATATACATATATATATATATATATATACATATATATATATATATATTCAATAATATCATATTTCATATAATAACTCCATAAAATAGATTGTGTAAGAATCAATGTGTGTGTGTGTGTGTTTGTGTTTGTTGAACAGTAGATATATACATATTATATATAATGTACATATATACATGAATTGGACATATACTGGATTTCAATCCCATCATTTTCATAAGAACCAGAAAGAAAATATCTTTGAAATAAAAGCATTTGTTTAATAATTCATGAAGCTATAAGGATAGATCTTTGAAATAAAAGTTCTCTCTCTCTCTCTCTCTCTCTCTCTCTCTCTCTCTCTCTCTCTCTCTCTCTCTCTCTCAGGGGAGGTATTTGCATGTAATAACCCTACTTTTGGAGTATTACCTGAAATAAAAAGCGAGAGAAATATTCAATTTACCCGTTGACTTACAACTGACATCTTGTTTAAGTAGTCGGAAGGGGTTTCATGTTAAGAGACGAAGGGATTTGTGATGGTAGCTACAAGTATCTATGATCCTTTTCAGACAGAATGACACCATCATGTTAGTGTTCATTTCAGGACGGAATGAAGTCCTCGATATGTTTTATACAGGATGGTGAGTTTTGGGTTCCATTGAAAATATAAGAAAGTTGTAGGTTTTTTTTTTACATAGATAACAATATTCTCATTATATTCTTACTCCACTTTGCTCTTCTGTTTGTTCATGTGTATTTGTTTTGGTTTGTTTGTTTGTGTTTTGTTTTTACCTTTGGCACAACATCGATTTTGTTTGCACACTCCGTTAGCTTCTGATTAGAGGCGTGCATACCATATTTGTTTTTAATAATTACTCCTAGCCTCTTGATTTCTTCATACATTTTTGATACGCTTGTCACTACTTAGCATAAGATCCAAATGAAGAAATGCTGGCGACCGTGGCAGGATTCGAACTAGCACCTCATGTGTCGGAATGAGGGTAATGCTAACCACTTTACCTTGAAGAGCAGTATAAGCCGACTTCTTTTCATGTGTTCATATATCCGTAGAATTCAGGAACACTACTAGAGCTGTAATAGATCCATGCTTACTGGTGCAGTATAATGTCTAAGCTTTTTATTGCTTTTTAGGCAGAACCTCTTGATTTCCTAAATATTTTTGGACACGCTTGTTACTACCAAGCCTAAGATCCAAATGAAGAACCAAATGGAGAAACTCTGACGCCCGTGGCTTTGTAGGGACAACCTGGGCAAAGCTTCTGTAGGAAGTGCCAATGGCGTGCGGTGTAAATAAATGCAGGCCTGGTCCTCACGGATGGAAGATGATAACTTTTCTTGAGGCGTATAGACCTGCACTTTTGCTTCCCTAGAAACCATGGAATCAAAATGATAACATTCTTACAAATCTGGAAAAGTCATTCATATTTACATTAAATTACTATCACAAAGCTCCCACGTTTCCTCCGAAATCCGAAGGCGGAGATATTAGTCTTCCAGGAAGCAGTCACCGCTGGATGCAAGTTTAACCGACAGAATGAGGACACGACCAAGTCATTTCGAGTTGATGTATATTTTAAGAAAACTTCGTCTTCAAGATCGATTGCATCTGACGTGACAGGCGAAGGCAGAGAGAGAGAGAGAGAGAGAGAGAGAGAGAGAGAGAGAGAAATGCAAGTGGTGGGAATTTTTCTAACGCTTAAGGTAGGAGGACATGTTGATCGCGCTTTTAAACAGACAAAGTGGAGCACATAGTATTTGTATTCCATTACTTATATTGTCCTATATAGTTAATAGTATTTTGACAGTTATATAGGTTTGTAACCTGTTTGATTTAACTTAGTACAATTTCATTTAGTTTATGAAACAGTAGCATTCATGCAGTTATACTCTAGTTTATTTCTTATTTTTGGTGAGTTTTCAGTGATCTGCTTTCTATCTTTTTTTCTGTCTCATTATCCGCGTGGAAACCAAATAATCATGACACAACATGCCCCTACTTAATTTTCTTCAGTTTAGGTAATGAGTCTAATAATATCTCTGTTATTTTCTGAAATTCTGTTGTGCAATAAATAATCCAGATGGCATAAAAGTTAGATTACTAAATTTTGATTCACTGCTTATACAGTACACTTATTTGTCTTTCATGTGTATATAACAATGCTTACCCTATTTTCATGCGGCATTTTGTTTTGAGCCGCAGCGTTAAACATTTGACATTTGTTCTTAATGAACCAGTCTTTCAAATTTGTAAATGATAATTTTCTGATGGACAGTGCTATTATTATAAAATTGCTACTCAAGTTATTTGGCTGCAATATTTTTTTGTATAACTGGATAATACTAAGGAAATTTACTTACCCTGTTGTTTTTAGATGAGTTTTTTTCCTTCTGAATTGCTCATGAGTGAATATGATATTAATATCATTGCATTAACAAGTTCATATTCTTCAATAAACGACAAATACAATATATTGTATTACGTTATTAACCGTTGATACCAGTGACCTTCTGGAAAGAGACAAAACAAATATAAACGACATGAACTGTTCTGAAGTTTAATGCAATAGCCACGTTTCTCTTGCGATATTCCTGGACCTCTAGAGCATTGTACGAGTAAATAAAATATGCAAAACAATTCTCAGTAGTTAAGGAACACTCGCTTGTTCGATAAACTAGATCTAGGTCAGGGCCCTAGAAAACTGAATATGCTGTTCCCAAAGAAAGAGTTTGGACTGAAATGTGTTTTGTTTATGAATAAATGTTTGGAATTGTCATTTCTTGACTGCACAGAAAGGCGTTTGATATGAAAAATTCGAATAAATGTTTAATTTTCTTCGATTATTTATGTACGAAAAATGACATAATATAGTTTTCAGAAAAATTGAACTGGAAATGTACAATTTTGTTTCCAGAACGTCATGTAAACGACATGTTACAATTTATGTATATATCTATATATATACATATACAGTATATATGTATATATATATATATATATATATATATATACATATATATATATATATATATATATATATATATATATATATATATATATATATATATATATATATATATATATATATATATATATATATATATATATATATATATATATATATATATATATATATATATATATATATATATATATATATATATATATATATATATATATATATATATAAAATATATATATATATATATATATATTATATATATATATAATATATATATATAGGGGATATATAATATATATATATATATATATATATATATATATATATATATATATATATGAGAATGAAAAGTATATAAGTATAAGGTAAAGAAAAAAAAAAACATTTAAGGTTTCTCTAAATTGGTAGATGGAAAAATATTGTCAGCCTTACGGATTTGTTAAGCCTTTTTTTTTTGTGGAGGGGAACGCTTTTCGTTTGTTGTCTATGGCTGTTCGTTTAATGGTGAGAATGAAAAGTTAGTACCTTTAGGTAAAAAAGGCTGTTATCAGCATATTCTGCGAAGGTGAGCGCATGACTTCATAAGTGAACTACACACACACACACACACACACACACACATGTGTGTGTATGTGTGTGTGTAGTTCACTTATGAAGTCATGCACTAGCAATTAACAATTCCAAAATCCTCTTCTGGTTTTCCATTTAAAACATTTTTCCATTTTCTCAAATTAAACAAAATTTGAAATCCACAATTTTTTTAAAATTTTTTATATATTTATTTATTTTTTGTCTAAAAATGTTACCATATTCTTGCTATAAATAGTTTGCCAGTTAATCTTCTCAGGATTGTGCTTCGTCCTCCGTGAACTGGTTATTTCATGAAGCGTGGAAAAATGATTTTTCATAGCTAAAAGCCTTGTTTGGTTTAGTAGTCGAGTCGTTAAAAGCTTTGACAAATCCAGCTTACAAATTTTTCTTTCATTCTCACAGCTCAGGTTCCAGATGGTCCTGATATTAAATGACTTTTATTATATGAAAAGATCATAAGTTATAATTGTTTTAAAATGGAGTATATAAATTATAAGTAAATGTAACTATTATCATTGCAACAGGTTAGGTGGACGTGTTACATAAAGGTTTATAATATTTGTGATAATTCTTCATAATTAAACGTGAATAATGTTAGCTCTGCTTATACAAAACATAAGCTTTAAGTATTTCTCGATATTTCGCTTAGTTTCAATATTCTACTTAAAGCATATCAGTAGAATAAATAACTTTTGTAATTTACAAGGCATTTATGCGTCAGATATTTTGCAAACTACTATGGTATATATGAAAGGCGAAAAACCACGCTCTAACCCAAAAACGTTATATAAAGTGCTATTTTAATACGAAACAAAAGCAGTTACATCATTAGCGGTGATCAGCTCCTACTACATGACAGAATTTAGTTCTTTATCAATTGAGCAGTCACATAATTACACTTTCTAGTTACTTTTAATTACTGCTGTATCATATTTTATTGAGTATTACTCAATCAAATAATGTTATGCAAGGAATTAAATATATAAACATGTTCAGGATTAGGGGAATAAAGGAACAAATAATAATTAATACTTCACAAGACTACTTCCTCATGCGTATTGCGAACGACAGTTTGAAAGAAACGAACCATCAAGTGGAACAACAAATATGAAAATGAGATTCAGTGATTTACTAGCTAGCATCTTTTACCCTGTTACTCCAAAAGGAAAAGGAAGGTACCCGCCCGGAAAAGGCAGAACCAAAAATAGAGAGAAAAGATAAAGGGCGTATGATGAGATGTACAGCCGAGCAGTTCTACCACGTTCAAAAGAAATCGCAAGTCACTTTTATGGATTTTTTTGCAGTTGGGGTGAGGGTCGGGTATGGATCAAGCTTATAATACCAACAGAGAGGCAACTCGAAGTTTGAGTAAGCAACAAGCATGTTTCTTTATCGACGAATACATTAGGGAACGTTCAGAAAGATGTGATGCATGCTTCATATATAAAAGGGAAGGGCAAGGCAGTCTGGGGCTGATAGAATTTTATCCTAATTCCACAATATTACCTGCGCCGTGAAAATATATATATATAAAATTTTCCGCCAGTAATTTGTTTTCGAGTTTGTCTCATTTTTTATGATTGTAAGATTGAATTTCAGGGTTAATAGCAAGAGAGTCTGGTAATTGTATGACTGAGATAAGTTATTTTACTTCATTATCAGCTGTGGGATAAGTAATCCAGTGAAAAATCTTCATCATTACCGTGCTCGTTTGACTGTGAGATATCTGCCCACATGCAATTTATTTTACTTTGATCGTTTTCAAGTTAAATAGTTTAGATCAGGGATGTCCAACCTTTTAATTTAATGGGAAAAGATTGCAAACTTAAATATTTAACTGGGCCGTAAAACTGCCAGAATATCTTAATACAATTTAATGGAAAAATTACAATATAAAAAACAAAACCATGAATACAGTTTTCATTATTACAACATTATTAAATATTGTAATGTTTAAGCTATACATAAAAAAAACATTTAATTTTATTAACCAATATTAATTCAATGAGACTTTTGACTTTGTCTTCCAGCCATAATGTTTTCAATATTTTGCATCAGAAGGATGCATTCTTAATTCTAAGAATATTTTGCTAAATGTCTGCCAGTCAACCTATTTCTTTTTCTGCAGTTTTAATGTTTTCATGCTTGAAAAAACTGCTACATGTACTTCCCCCATGCATAATAATTTTCTGGATAAATTTAGAATTTGGCAATTTCAGTGTGTGTTCTCCCTATGGAGAAAGTTTTAAAAGACTTTGCAGCTCAATCAGTTCAAGTTGGTACTCACTGGTGCTTTATCATATTCAAATGAAAATGGATCATTAAACAATTTTAACTCAATTTCAATCTTGCTAAAGTCGTAAACTCTCCAAGCAAATCTTCACATAAGTATATTTTTCATAGTTTACAGAAAACTTTTCACTCTTTCAGATACTAGTGTACAATTTTAAGCTTTTAGCTGTGCTATAAAAGTTCAATTTCTTTGTGAAACTAGTTATCCGCTCAAACAGTTTGGTCCTTTCCTTGTAAATGCCAAATTAAGTTCAGCCAATACTTCGGTGATGTCTACAAAGAAAGATAAATCATTTAACCATTCTTCATTTCTAAAAAATCCACATTTTGCTTCTTTTCTTCCAAGAAACTTTTATTTCAGGCAACAATAACTGAAATCTTTTAAGAGTTTGCTTTTACTGAGCTATCCTTTTGAAATATACTACGTCTTCATATTCACTGCCAACTACGTCCAAGAATGCGCTTTAAATTCGCGATGATTTAAACCCCGTGATCTGATAGTTATATGACAAGATCAGTCATCAAATGTTTCATATTTAGCTTTTATATTTTATAATTGTTGATGTATCAAAAAATGGTAACTGAGAATCTCATGATCAACAGACTCTTTGAATAAAGTAATAAAACCATTGTGTTTACCAGTCCAGGGCAGGAGCACCATCAGTTGTAATTGAATAAATGTTTTTCCTATCAATATTGATTTATCTAATGACAAATTAACAAACTCATATATGTCCTTGCCTGTTGTTATGCCCTTTATGTGACACAAGTCAACATTTCTTCAATAATATTGAAATTTATATCAATTCCTCTAATGAAAATAACTAATTCTGCAGTATTGGTCAGTACTTTCATCAACTAAACTGTAAAGAAGCATGCAGATAATTTGTCCTTCAGTGTGTTTGTATCACCCAAGTCATCAATTCTTCTCAATTGTCTGATGTGATGGACATGTTTCCTTTACTAAATTCATACTCATTAAAAGCAATAACAATGCATTCTTTTATTAATTCTCCATCAACAAGTGGTTTTCCTTTCTTAGCTAATTTCTCAGCTAAGGTAACTAAGTTCAGTTTAACAACATGTTTTGAAGACTGTTGTGACCTAATTGCCTTTGTCAATTCTTCAATTTTCGTTTTCTTCTTTCTTCATTAAACGTCTGATATTCTGACTCATATTTCGAAGCATAATGACGTTTGATTCATTCCTTGCATACACTAATCTTATCATTACATATAAGACATATTATATTGCCAAATAACTCGGACACAAAATATTTTTTTGTCCATTGGATATTAAATTTCCTCTTTTCTTCTGCTATCTTCCTTTTTTTAGTGATTCCCATGGCCATATGAATATAAAATTTTCAATATTTAAGATTATAGTTCTCTGAAAAAGAAATTAACCATTAATAGGTATACTGATCCGTAGTTTACTAAAAATGTATTTATTTCAACAAGAAAATTTAAAAATCCATTAATATAATTAATAATATATAATTAATCCAATAATATTAATTTAGTTTTAACAAGATGGCCTTCACTCGAAGGCATACGACCGCTGGCCACGCTAAAAAATTAAAATAATTTTTATGTGCTTCGGTAACGTGTCATAAAATTAAGATTTCTACAAATTTTTCTCTATAGATACTATACGACGCACCATACAGTTAACAGCAATATCAAAGTTTTTCGAGTGCTTCAAATAAAAAAGCAGGGGTTAAAGTTGTAGGAAATTTGATTACCGACATGGAAAGTGTTTCAGATTTGAGCTAGCTCTTATTGAAAAAGCTATTAACCAAATAGATTTTCAAAATGCATGGGGTGGCATACCTTATTTTGACCTTGATTTTTGGTCCGATGACCTTGACCAAGCCGAGATATTATACAAACAAAATGAACTTCCTATATCGAGGCATCTGCCCGAACCCCACACACAGAAAGACAGACAGACAGACACACACAGAAAGACAGAATCAGATTGACTGAAAACTGGTGTCACCTACTTCCCACTATAGCCTCAGTTAAGGTTAAGCACAAATAAATGTTAACTAGCTCCAAAAAGTTTGGGACACAGGTGGGCAGCGTTGCGGGGTTTTTCACTCCTTTTTCCAGATATACTTTTTAGGAAACACAAAATTTGACACACCAGTTAACAGAAATAAAAACAAATAAATTTCATAATATCTGTGAAATACAATGTCTTCTATATAAATTCCTGCATGAATTTCATCTAAAAGAAAGTAAAAAATCACATATCAGTTCACTAACCATGGATTTTTCCTCTAAACATGAGGAGAGTGAAACCATAGTGTGTATTATATTTGGGGACCAATGTATACTAAACCCCAAATTACCTTATACAGGGGTAATAAATAATAAAGCTATGCTGCACACGAACCCCACATTAAAATAGATTCTCATCTAAAAACCTAGAGGTTGCCAAATCTACTTTTAGACAGAGGGTTCATCTTTTCTCTCCCTCGCTATACATCATACAAATCCAGTAGAGTTTGTATTCCTGTAATGCTAAGTAAACCATACGCTGTGATGATAGCGTTAGTAAAACTCCTTAAAATTCTACAGGGTTTTTTACGAGAAATTCTGCATTTTCGTGAAGTCGTGCAAATGTGCTTACTACACCTAAAGTACCAAAACTGGTACATTTGTAGAGACCCACACTTTGGTAGTCATACAGACTAGACGAGAGTTGAACAAACAAAAACAGAACAGAGTTTTATACAAGATGATTTGACGTTCATAAAGACACATGGGTGTTGTCACGATACTTATGATAACTTGTGTCTCTCTATGCAGGCTACAAGGATAATTTAATGTTATGTCAATATAGTAAAAAGATCAAAGAAATCCTCAAAATAATCTATAATCTAAATGACAATTTTAAAAATGTAAATGAAGTTAGAAAATAATCAATTTAGATTTTTAAATAATCCAATCGCAGTCTAGCTAAAGCCTAATCACAGAACTAAGAAATTGACAATATTATAAACTTAGTATGCATGCTCAGTCAAATTTCATCTTAATTATATTGTTTTTAAAATTATTTATGTTAATTATTTTATTTATTAAATATAAAGTATTTTGATTAAATTTCTTACAGACTCTTTGCTCACTACTTGATAAATTTGCTTAAAAAAAAAAAAAATTTTAATGGTCGATAGTGGGCCGCATCCAAACATTGAGTGGGCCGCAATGTTGGACATCCCTGGTTTTAGATCCTCATTCGTAAATTTTTTGTTATAGTCTTAAGCAACGGTAAGTTCGTATAAAATAGTAAGGTTTTGTTTTTCTTCCTTTTTTTTGTTAAAAAACGAAAGTGGCAATGGCAACACTTGTTTTTAATACCCTTGTAATCATCTTCATGTCGTCCCACACTATAGCTCTTGTTTTTTTTGCTTTCAAATAAAACCTTTCCAGTACTCTTACTGTGAATGTAGTGCTTAACGCTGTTTTCTAAACCAGGGTTAGGAAGGATATAAAATCCAAATTGTATAGCCTATTTGCTGCAGAAATAGGTATATAAAACCTAGAACTTTGATGCAATCAGTTATATCGACTGAAATACGGATAAACTCAAGTTTGATGAATCTATGTAAGAGAGAAAACACACACACACTTACACACACACAGAAGAGAGAGAGAGAGAAACAAGGGTCCTAATCACATAATACAAGACGTATAATCGCGTTTTCTTTCTTGAACTGCTTTTTGCAATATTTCTCACGTAAAGCTGTGGGTGTTGTCATTCTTTTTTCATCAGCGCGACCGGAACACTAATATTCATCAGGAATTATTCTTTTTCCACAGAATCCCTCGAGATACGATAACTGAAATACACTTTTGCAATCAGTCGCTGAAATATTTTAAAATGACTGTCTGTCTATTTATCTGAAACAAGGGTCCTAATCAGAGATCGCTTTTTTTTTTTTTTTTTAACGGGCGGTAGCCATGATCTCTATTACATATTCATAAAGAAAACAACATTACTATCTAAAAGAGTGCTAGCCGAGAACTCTACCGACTCGTCCAACGAGGAACTGCAGTATATCAAGACACCTGCTTTCAATAGTATCCTGTGTTATAGAAAGGTGACTGTCCTCTTCTTGCGTCAGTTGACACAAAACTGAATTGAAAATTATAGAAAAGTCTCAAAATAGGAAAACAAATGAACTAGTCAGTATGGCTTTCAAACAATACTTGGCTGCAAGGCCTATACAAATAATAGAATTTTTGTAATGGAGAGGAAAACAAGAGTGGTGAAAGCAATTCCAAACAGAGAGAAAAGCCGTATTGCATCAATTACGGAATGGAAATGCTTTAGTGGACGACAGACTGATGGCCACGTTCTGAATCCATACACATTCTTTCAGAATAAATGCGCTGAGAACCAGATGGACGCTGATTGGATGATCGGTTGCAAATATTGTTAGAGGTCTCGGTGTTCACGAGAGAGAGAGAGAGAGAGAGAGAGAGAGAGAGAGAAAAGTACAGAACAAATTAACAATCTGACTATTTTGAAAACAGCAACACACACACACACACACACACACACACACACTTTATACGATCACAAGTAACACGTGAAGATTGTATACAAGAGGCAGCAGGAAATAACAAAAAAACAGCAGTACCCAGCGCTTTTGTGTATTTTTAATACACACCATCAGGGTATGATATAAGAATGAAAAACAGCTTCGAAATTTCTAATGCAAACATAAAAAAAAGTAAAATACAGAACAACCAAACAGCCTAAACAAGAAGCAAATTGGTCCACAGCCAAGAATTACACTTAAAGGATAAATACTACAAACAGAAATGAAACTACTAAGCAGTCATTACATAGTTATTGTCATGGGTAGATGCAATAATGTTGAAATATATTAAAAAAAAGAAATACCTCTTTTCCAAAACGTGACTGCTTCCTGTGTTTGCTCGCCAGTCAGCTACTGTTGTCAACGCCTCGTGGACAACTAGTGATTCGGTGAAAACCCTTTCTTGTGGAAACGACACCACGCGGTATATCATGCCTTGCTTTTGTAACATGGCGCAATATTCTGGAAGCTTCTATGAAGTAACCGGAAAGGGGCGATTATTAAGGAACCAATCATTATGCAGAAAATCAAAAAACTCCTTATATGGGAATGATGATTGTCTGTCGCCATTAGCTCCGCCCATACAGTGGCATATAAGCTTCCAGAAGAGACTTCCCAAGACAAGATATAGACAGACGGAGACTGAGAGGGCAATCAGAGGTCAGACAAAGCAAGGTTCCGACGGGAGTATCCCGTCCAGACGACTTTTAGTCTTATCTCCATAAAATCTTGTCCTGCCCGAAACGAAGAGAATCAGCCAGCCCTTCCTGCTTGTGATGAGAAGTCTCTAAGCCCTCCATGTTCGAGACGAGGTGAAGCAGCGAGCCCTGCATACTAGTGACGAAGAAAAGTAGTCAGCCCTTCCGGCTTGTGTGGAGGAGAAATCGCTAAGCCCTTCCTGCTGTGACATGGCGAAGTAATCAGTCCTTCCTGCCTGTAGCGAGAACGAGTCGCCAACCCTTCCTGCCCTCCGTTTGCACAATCTCCGGATTCTTGGAGAAACAGCATGTGCTGCCTCATCCTGAAGACATCCCTTTTGTGACGTCTACGAGCCCGTGGTCATCGTACCAATAACATCCCTGCTGAGCTCCCAGCCGCCCTTCTGTGACGTCTTCAAGCTCTAGGTCATCGTGCCCGCATCATCTCTGCAGGTAAAACCTCAGCCACGAAGGATAACTCACCAACTCACCTTTTAAGTATTAAGATTGTTCTACCTTGCAACCTGTTCCCCCTATCTATAACTGCTTATATTTGTTTTGTTTAGTGTTAAGTTGAATGAGAGCAAAGGGGAAACAACATTTCGTTTTCTTTGTAAATAGGGTTGTGAATAAATGTGTTGTAGTGTTGTGTGAGTTTCTTTTTATATTCATTTCCCATATTTCAGTTCCTGGTGTTGAAACATTAATGTTTAGAGTTTGAAAGAACTCGGAACGATTCTTGGATCGTGACAGTTACCAAGTTTTCAACAAAACATTTCGTAAGCCAGTTATCTAGCTTATATTGTCCATTGCTAATATTAAACACACGACTTGACTTATGTTTTATTATGGTAGATTTTATAATTTTTTTTAAATATTTCTACAAAACAATATTTCCTTTGAATTTTTCCAATTAATTGGATGATCAAAATTGTTCTTATGTAGAAAGAGGGCACTTGATGTATTTCCTACACGTACACAATATTTGTTGATTTAATCTTGATTCCAACAGTTTACCATTTTGGCCAGTATATTTTTCATTACAATGTCAACACGGAATTTCGTATATGCAACCTGTTTGTAAAGGGAGAGAGTTCTTTATCAAAATTTTTCTCACAGACTGAGTGTTACTAAAAACAACATTGATATTAAAAAACTTTAAACTATATATATATATATATATATATATATATATATATACATATATATATATATATATATATATATATATATATATATATAAATATATATATATATATATATATATATATATATATATATATATATATATATATATATATATATATATATATATATATATATATATATATATATATATATAAATATATATAAATATATATATATATATATAAAAATTTAATATATATATATATATATATATAACATATATATATAATATAAACTTGACTATCCATAAAAGATAAAATAATTTAACGTTCCGTATAACAATATCTTTTATAGATATTAATAATCTTTTGTAGCGAATGAGCATCATTGTATACATAGAACAAATATATATTGGAAATATGACTTCAATATGGGGTGCGTCTTTGCCAACTCTTCAAATAATAATCATTCGAGATTAAGTTCAAGGAAACATGAACAAGACTTTCAAGAGACAAAAGAAAAAATGGATGAGCACATGGTGCCTTCTGCAGATATGTGTATGTTCATTTCCCGGGTTTCGTATTCACCCCCGTTTACCTTCGTCCAGTGTTAAAGGCAAATATTTACTTACCGCACACACATAACAGAAGGTTAAATACTACTGTACGACTTATTGGCAATCCTGACCAGTATTTGCCAATATTTGTTCTCCACTTACGGTCATTTACTTGTTTTCATCCTGTTTGTATGGTACTAGTGCTCCAGTGTGTGTGTTCACTGTGATAATCCTTTGACAATTGAGCACATTTTGGTTCACTGCACCAGGTATGCTAATGGGATGCGGATGCATCATTTAGAAGCTAAAGCCATGACAAAAATTTTGGGAGACAACATTGATGTTGGCCCTGTTTTGAGTTTTTTAAAGGCTTGTGGTTTTTATGAAAATATAATTTTATATAGATATGTAATTTTTTTTTTATCTTATTTACGCCAGTTGTTAATTCCATTAGAAATTGCATCTCTTCGATTTTACCGTTTTAAACATTGATCTTCAGAATATCTATTTTAAACTCATTATTTATATAATTTTCATTCATTCTCATCATAGCGCTGAATGGCCCCGTGGGTCCCAGTGCTTGGCTTTGTGCGTAAATCTCATATTCCATTCCATTCATCCTGTTTGTGGTACATATGCGGAGTTTCCAGCTCGTGTTTAGGACTTTTCATGCTGTGATGTGGACGAATCCTTTGATCACAACTATATTCAAGGCTTCTAAATGTTTCCACTTAGATAACTAGACAGACGTGGAGCTCTCGCTTGCGAAGTAACATTAATAGAATTATAGAGAGAGAATCTGGGCAGACTTCTGAAATATGCCTCTTTGTCATCATGTTTATTATAGTGTTTTAAAGAAACGGTAAGAGAGGGAGGGCGGAAATCTGAAAAGACATTGGTCACAGAAAAAGTTACTTTCAGATATATATAAAAAATAAAAGCCATTTGCCTAATTACAGATTGCAATAACTTCTCCTACGTCCATTGCCTAGAAACTATGATTACAATGTCAAATCGAGCTGGTTACCTCTCACCTAAGAATTATATTGCCTTTAACATATACAGTAGTTGTTTATAATTTGAAGGTGATCAGAATATAAATTACAGATAACTAAGATCGCTCGGATTTTGATGGTTGCCTAATTAACTGAGGTGTAATTTCATTTATCTCATCCACTGTTGATAAGAATGTTCCACATAAGATGATTCAATAAAGTTAATTTCGGTAGGTTATGTCTATATGTGACATATGTATAAGTATTCTTTTCGTTAAATAAATGCCTTTAAATTTATCCCGTCAAGAAGCAAACCCGAGATAAGAAAATAAAAGGTCTATCTGTTCCCCTCCTTTAATGAAAATTTGTTTCGGGGTACACAGTACCACCATTCAAGACTATTGCGTAGCACCGGGCACACGAAGGTGGTACGCAAATACGGTGGCTAGAAGTAAAGTTACACACAAAAAAAAGTCAAAATTTTGGCTAGGAAAAATTTCACTGGAAAAGGTCACATTAATTTATGGTGACCGGTAATAAAGCCACAGGAAAAATTCACAGTATTTT
>NC_089748.1:65448528-65456028 GCF_040412425.1 Macrobrachium rosenbergii
TGTAGAGATTTAAATATCCCGTCGCATTTCAAGAGGAAAAAAAAAAAAAAATTCGGTGACGTTACTCCCCAGTTTCATTGTCGAGTGATTTAGGTTACTGATTTTTTTAGAAATGAAATGTCGATTTGCTACTATGCTATGGATGAGACGATTTAGAGGAAGCAAGTTTTGTCTCTGAGAGACACAAGGAAAAAATTCCCGGTCACAGGCAACTGATGATTAACGGAAGGGAAAAACAAGACAGGAAAAAATCAGGATATCCTGATTTCGAACAAAAAAAAACTTTCGTAAACACAAAAATAAAAAAAAATGTGTTTAGGTTACCTATAAGAAAAAAAATTGCGTTAAGATATTTAATGGAAAACATTAAACTTAAAGAAAACCAGATATATGAAAAATAAATGCGGGAAGCTGGTAATGCTCTCAGTAAACTAAGAAAAAATACTAGAAAGAAAAGAGAGCCTAAGGCATGGCAGGAATATTCTGCACGTAAATAAAAATAAATAAATGAATAAAATAAAAGTAAGGTAAATATATGCAGAGTAAAATATGAACATCAAAGCACGTGGTGCTGAATTCAAAAGGTAGACTGAATGGTTATGGGAATTATTTATTTTGCTAACTGATTACTTCGCGTGAAGATGCTGAAATTTACTAGTTCTGATTTAGGCAGCACGAACTAGTGTCCAGAATTCCCGGAGGTTACAAAATAGTAAGTTCTTCTGTCATACAAAACCTTTTTGTTTGCATCTCACCCAATAGGAGCTGTCACAAGACGATGCTTGAAATGAGACCCTGGTTTAGATTACTGCTTGCGCTGTGCAGTTCAATAGCTATAGTTCTTTAGACCTCGTGATTGAAAGGAAAATGGATTTCACAATAACGTAAAAGATATAGAGATAAGGACAAAAAGGATAAAAATCATCTTTGTTCATAACGCTAAGTTGCCTTTGCTTTCACAAAAGTACCAAATAAAATACACGATAGGCTAAAAAATACTTGATCTTTTTATATGTGTTAGATACATAACCGTTTCAAGCTAAAAAACAAATGGGTCCTTCTTGCAAAAATGTACGCAAGATGAATTGGCACCTAGATCCAAATCAAATAACACTATCCATATACATGCTGCTGCATGACCAGTGCCGCCATAACACAAATCCCACTATGAACAATGCTGGAAAAAATATAAGGCTCGTAAAAGTCAATGGAAAGGAAAATGAAGAGAAAGGTCGAACTGCATTTTTACGAAGAAGATGGAATAAAGGAAAACATTAAAGTAATGATGAAAGAATACGAATAAAGACACGGATGAGTCGAAAGTTACATGGAAATTAAAAAAAGGAGAGAGTAAAAGTAAAATTTCGCCCTCTCAGTTTACACCGGATAATTTCTCCTTCCTCTGTATTACATAACATTTTGATGAGATCTGGAACTAAACATCAAGCGCCCGAATACAGCTTTCTGCTCCCCCTTCTTGTCTTTAAATTCTTTATCTTCTTTCCAGGACGCTTTGAATTCACAGGAGCTCAGAAGTTGCACATGTAAACTACGGCAGGGTTCCACTACCTTCCACTCAGTATCGCAGAATATAATTTTGGGACTTGAAACTTATTATTCTTAGAAGGTGTACTTGAAAAAGTGATAACATTCTATCTACCGTAGAAAGATATCATAGCTTTAAAGACATAACTGATAGTGGTTCCTCCGTCAATATACATTGATATATCTATTCCATTTCCTTTATCTCACTCTCTAAGTATATTCCGTTAATGGCTGAACAGGTCATAAAAAATAGTCTTTCCCTGAATCCAGCACCTTTTCATTTACAATCAACCCGAAACGTTTTGTCAGAAACCTACGCTTTAAAAAACACCATTTTTAACAATTCAGAATTGGTTGGGTGCAACATAACAGGTACTGGCCTTTAATCCTTGCGATTATAAATAAGAATTTGAATTTATCTAATAAAATAAAACATATAAAAAGGAGCTCGGAGGATAAATGGTTTTCATTTGCATTATTGGAATGGTGGAGCTGTTTCGAAACTAATGAATAAACAACAAAATTTATACAAAATTAGATATTAACTATCCATTGCAAATAACACTATCCATGCACATCAAATAAAAGAAGAAAAAATGCAAACCATGAGCACGGAGATGTAATAAAAAAGTTTCATGATCCTCTTCAGGGCTATCTTGCTGAATGAAGAACGTCCGACATAACATAAATTCCCTACGAAGAAGCTGGGAATGTAAAGCTTCAAGCCGGCGGAAAGGAAAATTTTCTGAAAAATCCATCGTTAATTGTAAAGAAAACTGAATTAAAGAAAATATGATGTAATTAATGAAAGAACGCGAATAGAGTCGGATAACTTGGTAGCTTAGGAATTTAGATGAAGAACGAGAAACAAATGCGCCGAAGTTTCTTCGGCGCAATCAAGTTTTCTGTACAGCGTATAATGCTGGATGAAACTCTCAGCCACGGCCCATGAAACTCTCAGCCGCGGCCCATGAAATTTTCAGCCGCGGCCCGGTGGTGGCCTCTGTTGTTGTCACCTATAGCGGTGGCAGACGCACGATCATGGCTAAATTTAACCTTAAATCAAATAAAAACTACTCAGCTAGAGGGCTGCAATTTGGTAAGTTTGATGATAGGAGGGTGGATAATCAACATACTAATTTGCAGCCGTCTAGCCTCAGTAGTTTTTAAGTTCTGAGAGAGGACAGAAAAAGTGCGGATGGACAGCCAAATAGCCATCTCAATAGTTTTCTTTTACGGAAAATTAAAAACGATGATAAAAAACAAACGAACGTATATCGCTCACTCATTTTTGCTCTTATCAATGTTGAGGCTCATTACCTTAAATTATTTACAGGAGAATTTATTTCTTTGGCCTTAAACATCAATAAATACCAGTTTAAACTTATATAAAGTCGAAATCAACTGAAAATTCGGTATTACGTGTTACCAAATCCAGCTTCAAGCCCCATGCATTGTCGAATAATAAAATATGAATATTATACCCATTTTTCTGCCATTCTTGTCCACTTTCACTGGTTTATCGTCCTGGTATCCATTTTCCAGCATAATATCAATCTTGCTAATTTCACATCCATTAGGTAAATATTACAAACACTAAGAAATAACTCTTTCTATCAACATTATATCGTATGTAAACATCAACCATTCCACAATCCATTTATGACGCATTTTCTTCCAGCACAACTTTGCACCTTCGTTAATGTCCTTTTTCTTACATCTCGCATAACTCTAGTTAACGAAGATATTAGATAAGCCGACGCAATAATTTGGTCGTTCGATCAGCAAAGTTAAACCATGTAAGGTCCGGCCAATAATTGGATGGGACACTACCAAAAAACGACAGACTCTCTCGGCACATCAGTCCCTTGAACATCCATGAGGCAGGGTATGGGGCTAGGAACCTAATTCCAAAAATATGCTAGCTCAAAACCAGAAGGGCAACACCTTCTGTTGCTAGCCCTCTAAAGAGAATAAAGCAGGTAGTGGAAAACTAGAGTAAACAAGCAAAAAATGCACCAAAGTTTCTTCAGCGCAATCGAGTTTTCTGTATAGCATATAATGCTGTATGAAACTGTCAGCCGTGGCCCACGAAACTTTCAGTCACGGGACGGTGGTGGTCTGTGTTGTTGGCACCATTAGAGATGCCAGACGCACGATCATGGCTAACTTTGACCTTAAATAAAATAAGAACTACTGAGGCTACAGGGCTGCAATTTGGTATGTTTGATGATTGGAGGGTGGATGAACAACATATTAACTTGCAGCCCTCCAGCCTCAGTAATTTTTAAGATCTGAGGGCGGACAGAAAAAATGCCGATGGACAGATAAATAGCCATCTCAATAGTTTTCTTTTACAGAAAATTAAAACCATAGAACGAATTAAATTTAACAGGATGATTAGAATGAATAATTTAGCACTGGGTCCAGGAGACTTATATTCGGAGAGATCTGATTTAAGTTTTCTTCGATTTAGCAGTAAACATATTACGAATATGCAATGGTGGCAGTCAGTCCTAATGTTACCTGTGTTGTGGTCTGCATAAGTTTTGGTTAACTCTGCATATAATTGGTATGCTAAAAAAAACAGACATATATTATATATCATGGTGAAATAGAAAAACAAAAGAGTGGAATAAGCCGTTTTTATATTTTCTGTAGGATGTTATATAAAACAAAGAGCAAAAAAAATCCTTAGACCGGACTACTGAAATATCTATGGCCGGTGGACATATTTTTAAAAGAAGCGAAGGAAGTGATCAGGATATTTTTGCCTAATATAATCAGAACCTTATACAAGAACATAACGAAACCCACAGAGTCAATCAAAGAACATATAAATAACGCAGAAGCTATTCACACGCAATGAAAATTTTGCAACGATAACAATGAGTTTATCTAAAAATTCCAGCTCTTTAACGTGGCAAACGCAGAATGTCACCATTATCATTCACATGTAGCTAACAAGAGGAATGGTATCCTCAGGGGCTACCACATCCTATCATGAATAGCTTTGCATACAAAATACGATCATCAGTCACGTTCTCTGTCGCAAGATCTCTGGGTAGAGAGAGAGAGAGAGAGAGAGAGAGAGAGAGAGAGAGAGAGAGAGAGAGAGAGAGAGAGTCATTTTCATACATACAACCTTCCTACTGGAACTTGCCCATACCATGGCTGGCTGGGAAGTGACTTAGTGGCATGGCTCCGGGGTCGGGTTAGTCTTGATATATTGGGTCCTTGCTTGGTAGATGGATGGTCGACCCTTCAGCCGTTCAGAGGCATTTCAGTTACTTTGTTAACTTGTGTTATTTTTATTTCACTTAGATTTACCTTTACACAGGAAGAAAAGTTACTGATAT
Organism: Macrobrachium rosenbergii; assembly: GCF_040412425.1. Classification (NCBI taxonomy): domain Eukaryota; kingdom Metazoa; phylum Arthropoda; class Malacostraca; order Decapoda; family Palaemonidae; genus Macrobrachium; species Macrobrachium rosenbergii. Next base: position 65,453,433 of record NC_089748.1, read on the forward strand.
ATTTATGGCTGAGCTCATAGGAATTTCAAGAAATCTCTCTGTAAGTGCCATGCATTTGTGAGGTGGCAACTTGCGAAGCTGATTAAGCAAAATAAAGTCAGCATAATGAAAAACTGAAATGAAAATCGTAAATTCCAGTGTTTTCACAAACTGCTGAAATTCCTGGAGCCTTAAAATACCCGCGTACGAGGCAAAAAAAAAATACTAATGGAATCTTAAAAAGTGTTTCACCATTACTAAAGTGCTTCATAAAGTTTCTAAACACGGAGGTTCCAGTTAATGCAACAGGAGATCTACTGCAGTCAGAAACGGAAAAGGACTAAAATCTATAATAAATCTTTGTAGCTTAGTAAGGAAGGTCAATGTCTGAAAGATGTCATTTTACTCTATGGCTAAAAAGTAAAGAATCTACTGAAACAATTTTTCAAAGTGGAAGGAAAGTTTATAATAATACATACATACATATATATATATATATATATATATATATATATAATATATATATATATATATATATATATATATATATATATATATGTATATGTATGTGTGTGTGTGTGTGTGTGTGTGTGTGTGTATTGTATGTATGTATGCATATATATATATATATATATATATATATATATATATATATATATATATATATATATATATATATATATATATATATATATATATATATAGAGAGAGAGAGAGAGAGAGAGAGAGAGAGAGAGAGAGAGAGAGAGAGCAAAGGTTGTTATGCAAAACGCCGCATTACATGCCTGATTTGAGATCCCATTTGTAGTTTATTTACGTTTTTATGCGTCATTTTGTAATATAATTTAGTAAGCAATTTTCAATCGCGATTATTCCTATTTCTATACATTATAAGTATGATATCCTACTTTATGCCGAAATGACTTCAGAACCCCAAAAATTCTTGATATGTGTTAAGGTGAATTATTGTTCAAGAGTATCTGAAAATTGTAAGGATGAGAACTTCGTCCCCAAAATATTTATGACTTTTCTTGCATATTGGTTCCTCCGGTTAGCGAAATTTACGAGCCTAGGGTCAGGTCAGTATTGGCAATGTGACTGATAAATGTGCCATACTCGGTCTGCATAGATGGGCACTTCCATCACTTGGGGAAGTGGCGTGGAGTTAACAACACTATACAGGGTGTCCCTAAAGTCTGGACTCACAAGAAATATCACTAGTTTTCAATAAGAACAAGTAAACAAGTAAAAAATGCGCTGAAGTTTCTTCAGCGCAATCGAGTTTTCGGTGCAGCGTATAATCAAGGCCAACGAACATAGATCTAATATTTGGTGGTCTCGGTGTAATGCTGTATAAGCCGCGGCCCATGAAACTTTCAGCCACGGCCCGGTGGTGGCGTGTCCAATAACGTTGCCAGACGCACGATCATGGCTAACTTTAACCTTAAATAAAATAAAAACTACTGAGGCTAGAGGGATGTAATTTGGTATGTTTGATGATTGGTGGGTGGATGATCAACATACCAATTTGCAGCCCTCTAGCCTCAGTAGTTTTTAAGATCTGAGGTCGGACAGAAAAAGTACGGACAGAAAAAGTGCTGACGGACAGACAAAGCCATCTCAATAGTTTTCTTTTACAGAAAACTAAAAATTTATACAACATTTTATTTAATTAAAATATCAAAGTATAACATCTTCAATGTGATTTTCACCATTTGTGATCAAAGTTCGATTCGTCTTGCGAGATTCACATGAAGCCGATGCATCAACTCCACATTTCCATCAGTTTGAGCACATTCATTTACGATGCGTTGCCTCAGGTGTCTCGTATCTTTAATTTTCATTGAGTACACCTTCTCTTATAGAATACTCCCAGAAAAAGAAGTCAAGGGGGTTAAGGTCTGGTGAACGAGGAGACCATTCCACATGACAAAGTCTTCCAACCCGGTTAGAGGAATCGTCATTCAGCCAATCTTTTACCACTGTGGCGAAATGGACAGGGGGCACCATCCTGCTGAACCCACTCAGGAAGCCCTTCGTCTAGCCTTTCAAGTTGGGGTATCAACTGGTCTCTAAATAAACATGGGGGCTAATGCTCACCAGTTACATGATAATCGACGAAAAATTGCCCTAACACGCGAGTTTTTCACACAGTGCGGTTTGTTTTGCGACCAGTATCGAACATTCTGTCGGTTAACCTCACCACTTACATTAAAGAAAGCCTCGTCGCTGAACAACGCACAGTCTTCGGGGAAACGTTTGGTCTCATCAAATTAATAGTGTTATTTGTCTATGTAATGATGTACATGTATATATAATATATATATATATAATATATATATATATATATATATATATATATATATATATATATATATATATATATATAATATATATATATATATATATATATATATATATATATATATATATATATATATATATATATATATATATATATATATATATATATATATATATATATATATATATAAATCTCCGATATAGATCCTTAAACATTTTTTCTTCCACATTTTTCTGATAAGTTATATAATGCAAAGATTTTTGAAACTACTTTTTTTTTTTAAATTAGTCTTAAACAAGGCGAACTAAGTTG
>NC_089748.1:65461028-65476028 GCF_040412425.1 Macrobrachium rosenbergii
AATGTAAAAATAATGATTCTCCTCTTTCTGTAAATGCTAGCCTTATGCAGTTCACGCAAATTTTCCGTAGATTTTGAAGACATGAAACTCTAGCCATATAATATTAATAACGAATTTGAGACTGTTGTTGTTTACAAAATGAACAAAGAAATTTCGGTGATCCTCGTCGCGCACTGAAGGGGAAAATTTTGTTTTGCGCAAACTCACAAATCACACAATTACACGAACTGTCTACAGTATTGACTAAAAAAACAAATAAAAACCTTAAACCTTTGAAGAACATCTACAGTATTTATTCTCTCTCTCTCTCTCTCTCTTTGTCAAAGTTACTTGTGTTTTTATTGCTCTTTCAGAATGCCATCCGTATGAAGTGACATACACATTTTTTTTTTTTTTGCTGTGTAACGAGCAATAAGATTCAGCCTGATATAGATTTTCACAGATCATTAAAATTCAGTTAAAACATCGTCAAATCTATTTTGAGATGGCTTAAAAGACCATGTAGCGTTGGTGTAAATACTATCATTTTCCATTACCAACACACCACTTCCCTTGTACGACTATATGTTAAGAAAAGTTGTCATCGGCAGGTCAAAGGTTTTTCGATAACAACCTGAAGGACAGGTTATCCAAACGCTTGCTTTGGCATTTTCATGGCGAAAGTTGTTTTCTGCTGGAAAGCGGATTCTAAATGCTGACTGGTACGATATAATCAGGTATATCCATAGGCCGTAAATTTTTCCTCATTTTTACTTTGTGTCAGTACCACTGAATACATTGTTATTTTCAACTCCTTGTTTTAAATTAGTGAAAATTTGTGTTTTTTATAGACTGCATAACATAACAGAAAAATGCGTATTTTGATATCACAAACTATTACATACAGACACCGTGTGCAAAACCACTCTAATGTTCCAAAGTTTTTCTTGGGATTCTTTCCTGCAGAGCTACGGAATATTTTCAAGCGTTTGCTTCCATCAGTTTCGAAGTAACATAACGCTCCGATGTTCAAGTCCTTTTGATGGCTCTGTTACACCATTCTTGCTTAATGGCCGTGGTGAATGCGTTCATCTCTTGCTGAAATGACGGTGTTATTGCCTTGGATATTCATGAGAGCATAGTTTGCAAGCTTTTTGGTTTTACCCTTCTTTCGCAAAACCAGAAGCAACTAAATTTTTATAGTAGCCTATTATGAGAATGTCAGAATGATCCTTTCTATTACATGATGTGCTTTTGTAGCTTCGTGAAGATTCATTTAAAGGTTAAGAAATACACTTCCAAATTTTTCCCTCTCTCTCTCACTCTCTCTTTAACGGTCAATAATGTCATGACTCGGCACAAATACTAAAACTTGAATGTTAAATAAGAGGATGGCTTTTCACAGCGGAGCAAATAACAGTCAGCGAGAATGACCTCTAATCTATCCCGACAAGAGTGAGATGACTGTGCATGTTTGCTGTCAAAAAGTCATAATTACAAGTTCCTAAGACGACTGAACTTAGCATCCAACTTTTTGGAAGGCATTCATTTTATAGCACACTTGTCACGGAATGGTCGAAGTTTTCTCGTGAATGGCAAGTGAAAAGGAAGGGGCGGGGGGGAGTATTTTGGAGGCAGACGATTTAGCATTCTTGATGCTAACGTTCGTCTTTGGTGGGATGCGTTTTTCAGTGTTCATTTTTTTCACGAAAAACGAATTTATTTATTGTATTCGTGAGAGATAACCTTTTCATTACACATTCTTATCACTGAGTTTTAGATGTATCTTGTTTTGTATACTTCCAGTGCTTGTCTATGATCTGTAAAACGGCGCCAACTCCTTTCGCCTTATTTTTCGTTTCTGGCAAAAGGCGTCTTTTGGCAGCATTGCTTTTGGCAGTGGTACAACGCTTTTGCTTAACGGTCATGTTGAATACGCTTTCCATCTCACTGTAATGACGTTGTTATGGTCAGGGATAATCATGAATATGCAAGTCGAAGGTTGTAAACTTTTTTTGCTTTTAACCAGAAGACTCAGGAGAAATGTTTTTGAAGAGAGTGTATGGGAAGGCTGAATTTCCCAAAGATCGCATTTTGTTTTCTTTAATTACTACAAGACACGAACCCTGGTTTCCTAACTAAGAGATTGGTGGCATGACTGACTCTCGAACGAGTGTTAGTGTTAGTTTTTTTAGTATATATGTTACAGGGCAGGTAGCGAATCCAGGCATTTCGAGAACTGCCTGAAATTTCAGGCAGATAGCGAAATGCACTTAGGAACATTTGATCTTCCCAGGGGCTAGTACTAAACACGGCGAAACTGTGACACCTATACTGTTTTGCCGTGTTTAGTACTAGCCCCTGGGGGTGTCAAATGTCCCTAAGTGCATTTCGCTATCTGCCTGAAATTTCAGGCAGTTCGTGAAATGCATGGTTTCGCTATCCGCCTGCAACATATACATATCTAAATTATAAAAAGGCAAAGTAACATTCTGTACTAAATTGTGCTTAGCCATAAGTTGAACTGTACTAGGTCTTACCGCTACCGAATAACTAGGTGCCAGAAAATATGTTTTGAAAATAATTATGGCCTTTCCCACCTCAAATAATTCATTGTATGAAATGGGAAGTCCACATCACAGAACTTAGTCGAAATTTTATGTTTAGAGATTTTCATTTAAGAATTTATATTGGTACATGGTAATCACAGTCAAAGTCGAATAGCCTATGCAAAGCTAGATTTTAAGTACACTTTATTATACCTTACTTAGTGTATTTCATTATTTTACTTATAAAGTTTCAACAAATTAGGTATATATGTGTTAACTCTGTGTTTCTCGTGTTGAGGTTGGGATGAGAAGAGGAGGGAGGTTGAGTTGAGGTTGGTGCTGAGAAGTAGGACTGAGGTTGAGTTGAGTTGGTGGTGAGAAGTAGGACTGAGGTTGAGTTGAGGTTGGTGACGAGAAGTAGGAGTTAGGTTGAGGTGAATTTAGGATGAGAAGAGAAGTGAGGTTGAGCTCTGGTTGGGGAAGAGGAGAGAGGTTGAATTGAAGTTGGGGTGAGGGGAGTGATCTTGAATTGAAGTTGGGGGTCGGTAAGGTCTACAGTGAGATTAAGTTGCGTCCCATTGAGGCTGAGTTGAGGTTGGGGAAGAGAAACAAGTGAGGCTGAGTTGAGGTTGGGGTGAGGAGTAGGAGTGAGGTTGAGTTATGTTTGGGGTGAGAAATAGGGGTGAGGTTAAGCTGTGGTTTTTGGCAAGAAGTAGGAGTGAGGTTGAGTTAAGGTGAGGAGTGATGTCGATCTGAGGTTGGTATGAGTTCTGTAGATGTGAGGTTGAGTTGAGGTTGGGGATGAGTAGTACGAGTGAGGGTGAATTGAGGTTGGGGGTGAGAAGTCCAAGTGAGATCAAGTTGTGGTGAAACGCCCAAGTGAGGCTGAGTTGAAGCTTGGGGGTGAGAAGCAAGAGTGAGGTTGAGGTGGGTTGGGGATGAGAAGCGAGAGTGAGGTTGAATCAAAGTTCGGAGCAAGAAGTAGGAGTGAGGTTGAGTCGAGTCTGGGGGTGAGAAGTGGGTGTGAGGTTGAGTCAAGTTTGAGGGTGAGAGGTATGAGTGGGGTTTAGTCGAGTTTGGGGTGAGAAGTAGGAGTGAGATTGAGTTGAGGTTGGGGTAAGAAGTAGGAGTTAGGGTGAGTTGAGGTTAGGGGTAAGAAGTAGGAGTGAGGGGGAGTTGAGGTTGGAGGTAAGAAGTAGGATTGAGGTGAGTTGAGGTTAGGGGTGAGAAAAAGGAGGTAGGATGAGTTGAGGTTTGGGGTGAGTCACAGGAGTGAGACTGAGTTGAGACTGGGGTTGAGAAGTAGGAGTGAGGTTGAGTTGAGGTTGGGATGAGAAGTAGGACTGAGGTTGAGTTGAGGTTGGGGTAAGAAGTAGGACTGAGGTTGCATTTGAGGTTGTGGGTGAGAAGTAGGGCTGAGGTTGATTTGAGGTTTGGGTGAGAAGTAGGAGTGAGGTTGAGTTTAGGTTGGGGATGAATAGAGGATTGAGGTTGAGTTGAGGTTGGTGGTGAGAAGTAGGAGTGAGATTGAGTTGTGGCTGGAGATAAGAAGAGGAGAGAGGTTGAGTTGAGGTTGGGGTTAGAAGGAGTGAGGTTGAATTGAAGTTGGCGGCAAGAAACTCACATGAGATTAAGTTTCGATTTGAAACCCTATTGAGGATGAGTTGAGGTTGGGGGTGAGAAGTGTGAGTGAAGTTGAGTTGAGGATGGGGTGAGAGCGGGAGTGAAGTTGAGTTGTGGTTGGGGATGAGAAGTAGGAGTGAGGTTGAGTTAGGTTAGGGATAAGAAGTAGGAGTGAGGTTGAGTTGTGGTTGGGGATGAGAAGTAGGAGTGAGATTGAGTTGAGGTTGGAGGAGAAAATTAGGAGTGAGGTTAATTTGAGGTTGGGGTGAGCTCTGTGGGAGTGAGGTTGAGTTGAGATTTGGGTGAGAAGCAGGAATGAGGTTGAGATAAGGTTGGGGTGAGAAGTAGGAGTGAGGTTGAGTTGGGAGTTGGGGTGAATCGGAAGTTAGGGATGACAAGCTCGAGTAAGGTTGAGCAGAGGTTGGGGTGAGAAGCAAAAAGTGAGGTTGAGTGTAGGTTGGGGTGATAAGAAAGAGTGAGGTTGAGTTTTGGGGGAGAGAAGCAAGGGTGCAGTTGATGTTGAGGATGGGGTGATAAGCAAGGGTGAGGCTCAGGATTTGGTTGGGGGGTGAGAAGCTAAGCAGGCTTAGGTAGACTGTGATATGCAAGAGTAAGGTTCGGGTTAGAGTGAGGAGATTGCCGGCAGAGGCTCGAGCGATGTCTGGGGAAAGTCTTGTCTGAGATAATAGCTCATCAGACGATTGGGTTTTGGTTGCTCAATTACTTCTCATTAGGGGTGAATGTTCCTTCATTGTGATGTGTGCTGTATGTGGTATAGTTCTGTGTAACTTCCTGTTACCGAACATATTTTGTGTGTGGGTGTGTTTGTCAACATTTCTTTTTTTATAAATTGTACTTTAAGTACTAGGGTACACTAAAGCAAGTGAGACTTGTAAAGAAAGAATACACAACATGTTCTTGGATCACCGTGTGAAACAACGTGGTTCATATCACCAAAGCACTTTAAAAACTTTCAATTTCAAAGTCAAGAACAAAACGTCATAAATGTCGAAATAGAATCAAATTAGAGAATTTATGCGCAACTTTAACGGCCGTGAAATAAATGTGAGAGATAACCACACACACGTTACATAATGTCGGTAGTCTATAGATTTCCACACTTGAAAGTGGCGTCTTTTCCGGTGATTAGGAATGAATTTCATGCAGCTAAATATTGCGGAAGTGCATAAAATAGCCTTGTCCGTGTCACGTCAAAAAGCGGTGTGTTTTTCACAGCCGTTTTTTGTCAAGAGGTAAATTTGCTGTTTAAACTAATTCTGTCAGGGGATTATCTCCAAATGATGATAGTTTTCATGTGAATATGCTCAATGTGACTAGTTTCTCAAGTGGATAATTAGCTTCAAGTGTCGACGTCTGGGATTAACTGATAATGAAGACGTTCATGATTATCTCTGTTTGATATTGCATTAAATAATTAATTTCATGTACGTTTGCGTTGAGATACCAACACAAAAGTTTCCAAAAATTTAACATTTCCATTTTTCTTGAGTGGGGGCGGGTGTTAATTCTACAACGAAAAATTCTGAGATTCTTCATTCTTTTCAGCAAATCATTCATAGTTATCTTTTTTTAGTGTATTTTTTTCACCAGGTGCTTCGTAAAAAACACAAGGCAGCTTGTCTACTGTTACACATATTTGTCTCTGAAACTGTGCTGTATTTTCAACAGGTTACAGAAGACAGCTGGAAAACCTAAGTAATTTTGTGATACTATAAGCATCCACTTCTGCTGTATGCCGCTGCTTTTATTAGTCTGGATACGAGTTAACCTCAAGGAAACTGGGAGATCTAGGTGTAATGGATACAAATGCAGGTAAAAAAGTCACAGAAACAAAGTCACAGGAAAAAAGTCACATTAATCTTTCCTAGATAGTGACCCCCAAGGGTTTTAACCTGGTATGTATCCACCCAAAAGACACAAAATTAATAAACATTTTATTTTGTAAAGCAAGCTCAGACGAATTTTATATGGTTGCTTCGAAATCAGTTAATTTCAGTAAAATCTGATTGATTAGCATTACACAAAATCACAAGTGAAGGCTGTAGGCTCATTCCTATACAAGCCAATAAAAATAAAATCAGGAACAAAGGGACCCCTTTTATATATTTATATTAACGATGGTAAGGCTAAAAATAAATGCTTTTGAAACGAGCCGGTAAAAAAAAAAAAAAAAAAACCTATTACCTGGGTCTTCTGATTTTTTTACCGGCTGGTTTCAAACGCATGTATTTTTAACCTTACCATCGTTAATATAAATATTTAGAAGGAGTATCTTTATTCCTGATTTTATTTTTAGTTGGCTTGTATAGGAATGAGCCTAAGGCCTTCATTGGTGATTCTGTGTAATGCTAAGCAATCAGATTTTACTGAAGTGAACTGATTTCGAAGCGACCATATAAAACTTCAGTCTGAGTTTGTTTTACAAAAAAAATAAAAATAATAATAATAATAATAATAATAATAATAATAATAATAATAATAATAATAATAATAATAATAATAATAATAATAATTCATTTTGTGTGTCTGTGGAAGGCGATCTGTGATTTACAATTTCGAGATTACAACAATAATCATGAAAGTAGCTGGGGAACCAATTTTAATATGATAAACCAAATACTAAATATACTTACTTCGGATAATTATTCATAATGAAGTTGGTGCTATATATCCTACTGAAGAAATGTTTTTGGCTTAGGTTTGTTCATCATTAGCCTTTTTTTTTTTTGCAGATGGGAAGAAGAGTGATTTTCCACACGAATGAGAACATTTGTTCAATATGAACAATATTAACTACCTACAATACAGCATTTTTACGACCTTCTTTGCAATCAGTTATAAGCTAAAACCCCAAAATCCTTCGTAACTCAGTTTTTTTCTTTTTTTACTAGGTGATGCAGCCGTGCTTTCGGCAACAGATAGTTAAATGACATACAGTGCGTATATAAAACTAGTATTCCTTTAATGACTGTAAAATTCATATGTTATAGCCTATGTTATTTATGTTTCACGTTTGCAATAACAACATTCCGATGTCACATGCACTACAAATAATGTGCAGGAAAATCTAGTTTTTCAATAAAACTAAACTAACATCCCTTCCATAAAATAATTTATTTATATTTTTATAACGTCCAAAAGTGGCTGGGTGGAAGTAATTTTTTTAAAAGAAAATTTTAACTATTATTACATCGAAGCAGACATTTGTAAAACTTCATGGGACGCCTATCGACCCCCAATATAGCTCATCCTCCCTCTAGGAGCGGTTAGTGCCGTCAGTGCACCTCACGTGGTGCGCTGTAGGCATTAGTTCAGGGTCTTTGCAGCGTCCCTTCGGCCCCTAGCTGCAACCTCTTTCATTCCTTGTACTGTACCTCCGTTCACAATCTCTTTCTTCCATCTGATTTTCCACCCTCACCAACAATTGTTTCGTAGTTCAACTGCGAGGTTTTCCTCCTGCTACACCTTTCAAAGTTTCTTACTGTCAATTTCCCTTTCAACGCTGAATGACCTCATAGGTCACAGCGCTTGGCCTTTGGCCTAAATTCTATATTCTATTCTACTCTATAGCTCATCCTGGATCATAACAGTAAGGACTATCTTCCATTAAGAAGAACCTTCTGTCACTTTGATGCTATCGCTTGAAGTGTTTTGTAGATAGATTTATCTTTTGCAAGCAAAGAGCATTAACCATGAGTTTTTGGCCAAGAAAATGCATTATCGGACCGTTAATGTTCCGATTTCTTAAACTATTCCGATCCTGTATGTATGAGCAATGCGTACATCTAAATAGTGATCTCCCACCCCCCTTCTCTCTCTCTCTCTCTCTCTCTCTCTCTCTCTCTCTCTCTCTCTCTCTAACGAATAAACAACAGAAGTCTATATTCCGCATTGAATATAAGATAAATAATGCTCGTTCGTGATTAAGGTTACGCACTACACGAATGTAAATGTCATGAATATACATCGGCGAATTATTGCAGTTAATACAAATAGAGTCAATACAATTCAACGACTTATTGGTAGTTCTAAGCAGTGCTTTATACGATTATCCAGAATTGGCCTAAGATACGTTCTTCACCTATGGCCGTTGACTTGTTTTCAACCTGTTGATGGTATGAATAAGCTACCGACGTGTTTGTGGAATGTTTTACTGTTGTGTGCACGGTCTAGGTATATACCTGGACCGTGGTTGTGTGGACGTTGTGGACGGCTCCCGCGTGTTTTTTGGAATGTTTTACTGTTGTGTGCACGGTCTAGGTATACCTGTACCGTAGTTGGGTGGACGGCTCCCGCACTCGTATACAAGTGTACTAGAAAGATCGGGATGGGATACACGCATCAGCTATGCTCTTGGCGATTGTTTAACCACCTAGCATTGGTTTAAAGGCTTTTTTTTTTTTAAACTGTCATTACTAGCTCGTTACAATGTACCAATTACACACACAAACACACACACGTGTGCGTGTGTGTATTTGTATAAAATTGTTCTATGTGGTGAAGTAGGTAGAGCATCTTGTAACCTGACTATTATGTTTCTTAGTGACGTTATGGCAAACTGGGCACAGGTTAAAAGCGACCATGTAAAAGTTTACCGACAAGAATAGGAAACCTGAAGCCGTAAAGGGCTTTTTATCTATCACTAGAAAGGCAATTGCATATTCTAGGCAGTACACCAGTTTGGGAATATGATGATGTTATGAACTGTTAATTATGGAGTCCGAGGCTGACTATCTCGTAGTCTGACCAAGTTGAATTGGGCTATCGGACATTTCGACGGGAGATAATTTTTTTGCTGAGTTTATGCAAATAAGAGGGGAAATTGTATATCTGAAACTAATGGTGACACAAAATGATACTATTGTAAAAAGTGAGAGTAAAAATTTGTTTCGTATAACCCCATATGGCAACAATAACCGTGTTGTATTAAGGAAGCGACGGTTAACGGTTTTGTCATTTTTCTTTTATAAAACTATACATTTCCTATTCATGTAGCGACCCATTGATCTTCACATATTCTTAACAAAGCCTAGGTACCTGTTTATACTAGTGATAGACCGCCTACATCAACATAATCTTCACTTTATATCTACAAACCACACTTTCAAGTCAGCAATAGCCACTGCAGTTTGACATAATCACCTTTGCATTGACCGACATACTCCCAGGAGAAGCATATTTTTCCTTAAGCTCAACAGCGGTAATATTCCGAGATGGTCAGTTGGAATCCAGGTAAAAAAGTCACAAGTAAAAAAGTCACAGAAAAAAGCTACAGGAAAAAAGTCACATTAATCTATATAGTGGCCTCCAAGGGTTTTAACATGGTAAGTATCTACCCTTGCGGCGTGTTTAGGTACAAGCCAGTTGGGGATTACCGTAGAAACACGAAAACACTGTAAATATCATAAAAATAATGACCCCCAAGAAATATTGTAAATTTTTCTCGGTGATTTTATTACCGGCCACCATGAATTAATGTGACTTTTTTTCCTGTGACTTTTTCTTACCCAAAATTGTGACTTTTTTTTCCTATGACTTTACTACCGCCCACCGGTCAGTTGCCGTATTAAAGGATTACAGTAGCGTTTTGGACTCAACTGCCTTTCTCAATATTTTGTTACATAATTACGCTAAAAGGATGCAGCTCTTTCTCTAAAAGGAGTGTGTAAGCTGATGTCATATAATGTAAGCAATACAAAAGATTTTGAATTTTGTTCTTCGCATATTCCCGATGTTTCGGAATTGAGTCATAGGAAAGACACCAGAGACAGGTGGAAAGACTTAATGTGGTAAACGGTCATCCCTACATTACATACAGCTGCTTTGTTTCTAGTTATTAGAACAATGCTAGAGAGAGAGAGAGAGAGACAGCAACTTGTGCCGTAAGAGTTAAAATAAGCCCTACTGCTTAGCTGCTGTGACCAGAACAGGTTTCAAAATAAAGACGTTGATGAAAACGCAAAAGCAAACGATAAATACATGAATAAATGAAGTATACACGAATATCAATTGTACTTTGAAGGTCAATGGCCACTTCCCAGCCATTTGCTACTCAGATTTTTGGTTACTGTTCTTCCGGGCGCATTTTCCCGAGATGTAACCGAGTACCAGGGCCTTTCCCTGAAAAAAGCGGGACGCCACAACTTAAAAACTAACCATAGCATTTTCTTGAAACAATCTCATTATGTTTCCTACGCCCAAATTACTGAAGAGGAAGTAATTTAACCTAACCTAACTCAACCTAACCTAACCTACCTAAGCAACCAAACCTAACCTAACCTAACCTACCTAAGCAACCGAACCTAACCTAACCCAACTTAACCTAACCTAACCAACCTATTCTAACTCAACCTAACCTAACCTAACCTAACCAACCCAACCCAACTTAATCCAACCCAACCTAACCTACCTATCCTAATCTAACTAGCCTAACCCAGCTTAACCTAACCTATACAAACCCAACCTAACCTAGCGGCACGGCAAAAAACTGGGGTTGGTGCAATACTAGCATACATCTCAGGAATTTGCCCCCCGGCCTTGAAGTCATTGAGTTCCTTGAAGATTTCAGAATGAAACTTTGGGTTTGCAACTTTTTGTCACCTGAACTTGTTTTTACGTATTTACACTACTGGAAATTGTTAGTTAAATGCAGAGCATAGAAATAAAAGGTGTAATTATCACTCATTATTAGTGAAGAGGATTGGACATAGTCACATTTTAGGCATACATAAATAAGAGCACAATTTACAAATGGACAGCCTCTTTTAAACATATATATATATATATATATATATATATATATATATATATATATATATATATATATATATATATATATATATATATATATATATATATATATATATATATATATATATATATATATATATATATATATGTGTGTGTGTGTGTGTGTGTGTGTGTGTGTGTGTGTGTGTGTATGTATGTGTTGGAGAGGGGGAGCAGGAAATATGTTCCAGTTCATCAAATTTCTCTGTAAAATATTCAGGCCCACGAGGTGTTATCCTATACTAAGTATATCCGCGCATGGTGTTGATTAAAATTTTACTTTACATTCATATACTTTAAAATTTTCACTTTTTCCTCAAGATTATTTTAATTCGGTTTTTAAGATTCAAAATGGATGTAGAGTTTTTGAAAACAACTTTGTTAATTATTATTGTTTATAATAAAGGGCTTCACTATTATGTGTGAGAGAGGACAAATAGATATATCGAAATCGAAATGCGAAAAATTATCATAGACCAAACAAGGACGCTTTTTTACTCTTCGGTTGTGCTTGCATATTAAATGCTTGTTGAAATTTGATTTTCCTTCTCTTTCAACGAACGTTGTAGCCGAAGCCCACAAGCTTGGTCAGCTCAAGGCCAATTTCGATATAACAAGTAAAAAATGCGCCGAAGTTTCTTCGGTGCAATCGGGTTTTCTGTACAGCGTATAATGCTGTATGAAACTCTCAGCCATGGCCCATGAAACTCTCAGCCAGCAGAGGTCGTCTGTGTTGTTTCGGTACCAGAAGCACGAATGTGACTAACTTTAATCTTAAATAAGATAAAAAAAAAACTACAGAGGCTAGAAGGCTGCAATTTGGTATGTTCGATGATTGGAGGGTGGATGATCAACATACCAATTTGCAGCTCTCTAGCCTCAGTAGTTTTTAAGATATGAGGTCGGACAGAAAAGGTGCAGACAGAAAACTGCGGAAGGACAGACAAAGCCAACTCAGTAGTTTCCTTTTACAGAAAACTAAAAAGGAACCCAACGAAACCCATTATACGAGTGAGCAAGCGAAGAGAATATACAGCATATTACAGCTCCTCTCCCCAAAATAAATTATGGCAATTTCTATTACATTATTGCTTTGTGAAGAGGCGGGACATAATTTGCATGGGCATGCACCCACCTCTGTTCTGATCAATTGCACAGAAGAGCGCAGAGCTTTATCCGCTATTACGAATGTGATCAGCTAAGCGTAAAATCTTCTTTTAATGTTTAGCCTATATGAAATAGTTCATCCAATGCGAGGATATATTTAAGCACAGCCTTAATAATGAAAGAAATGACACCCGGCTGGATAACTAATCTGAATCAAAACAAACAAGAAACGTAATTCCAAGGACGAGATATTTTTGTTAGCCATTACAGATAAATGAGGTAGAATAGCACTCCAAACAAAAAAAATGAATAGTCTCATCGTTATTGCTACTCTGTGCAGCCAGTATTTATAAACGCGAGCCCCATTCAATCTGTCCATTTATATCAACAAAAGCTAAAAATTCACTTCACTGAACCCTGTGAGAATTTGAAAGAAAAGGCGATGCTGACCCAACTTTACAAGGATACTCATAGTTATTTTGAAGTTACAGTGAGACACGTGACGCATACTTCATAAGTAACTATAAACTGCACCATTTCTGCAAACGAATTGAGGAACGCAAACTTATGAGCAGGTAATCGTTATAAAATAAGGTGAATTTCAAATTACACACACACACATTATGTGTGTGTGTATATAATATATATATATATATATATATATATATATATATATATATATATATATATATATATATATTATAATATATATATATATATATATATATATATAATATATAAATCACTTTATGATAGTTAATATATATATATATATTTATATATTCATATATATATATATATATATATATATATATATATATATATATATATATATATATATATATATATATATATATATATATATATATATATATATATATATATATATATATATATATATATATATATATATATATATATATATATATATATATATATATATATATATATATATATATATATATATATATATATATATATATATATATATATATATATATATATATATATATATATATATATATATATATATATATATATACATATATATAAATATAGATATCTATATATATATATATATATATATATTTTATATATAATATATATATATATTATATATATATATATAGATATATATATATATATATATATATATATATATATATATATATATATATATATATATATATATATATATATATATATATATATATATATATATATATATATATATATATATATATATATATATATATATATATATATATATATATATATATATATATATATATATATATATATATATATATATATATATATATATATGAAATTTACCTTTTGCGTTATATCTAATGCCTGCTCATAAATTTCCGTACTTCAGTTCATTTTCATAGTCCTGTTTGTGTGTGTGTGTGTGTGTGTGTGTGTATGTGTGTGTTTTACCAAGAAAGAGTGCAATTCAAAATTTTCTTGTGAAGTCTTCGTTGCTTCTCTCATTATAACTTCAAAATAATTATGCGTACCCATTCAAGTTGCGTTAGCTTCCCCCTATTACAAATTTTGGCAGTATTCAGTGTAGTGAAGTTCAACTACCCTAGATAAAAATGGACAGCTCGAATGACATTCACATTCTTATCACCGGCTGCACAGAACACGTCATACGTCCTGGTACTTGTGGAAGGAAACTCTTCGTTATTTCCAAACGAATGGTGCAATCACTGCCATTATTAATATTAATGTATTTTTTTAGTGCTGTTCTTCTTCATTTAACAGTAATGGCTAACACAAATATCTCATCTTTGTAACTATGAATCTTATTTATTTTCATTCAGATCAATTACCCAACCGTGTGCCATTTCTTTCATTAATACAGTACAGCTATATATAATGCACATATCGTGTATATATATATATATATATATATATATATATATATATATATATATATATATATATATATATATATATATATATATATATATATATATATATATATATATATATATATATATATATATATATATATATGCATGCATGCATCTATGTGTGTGTGTTTTTGTTAGTTATGAAAAACCTATGTCTATATTTTGAAAATAAAGGTAAAATGCTGCACGTTAAATTCATGTAACAATGAAAAGCCTATGTTAACCTGGTATTCGCAATTTGAAAGATGTTGACAATGAGGCAATTTAAAAATGTCTAAGACGAATGCGAATTGTCTGTGTTAGAATATTTAGATGGTGTTATGTACACCTGAGTCTGATAGAAGTATGTTTACTTGTTCGGGGCTCTTTAATAACAGGCCTAAGAAAGGATATTGTGTATTGGTGCAAAGTTATGGGATAAGAAAAGAGATGAATGTGGTATGAAAAAGCAGATGTTTACGGGTGATAAATTATACATTAGAGAAGTCAAGAGCACCAACACATTTCTCCTAATCAAATTAGCATGGGCATTTACTTCCATTATGATGTGTTGGCTAAACTATTCCTTCGTTCATTACAACTTTGGTTTCCATAAAACCGCTCCCACATCCCTCCAACAATATCATTCGAATCTATTGCATACTTCCTGATCATTTATTACTTCGCTTATTCCGTAACTAGCCTCTACTTTTATTCTCCCATCATCAGTCATATTTGTTTCTAATCAACTACTCAACGCAAACACTTCCGATCTTCTACCAGCCCTTTTAACTTTCATTGCCCTCTGTTCCTGGTCTTGGTTTATCCTCATAACATTCTTGTTTTTCATACTTTCACTCTTTTTATTCTCTTGCAATCTCTGGTAGCTAGTAGACACTTCTGTATTTCTTCATACTAGTACCCATATGGGTAACCTGTCAAAGTAACAATAGGAGCGTGTGCGAATGAGTGGAAGTATTTTTCAGTTGACCTGAAGTGTTTTAATTTGTTTACAAGTACACAGCCTC
>NC_089748.1:65481380-65511380 GCF_040412425.1 Macrobrachium rosenbergii
ATTTACATGGTTAAAAGACGAGACTGATTGACGTATTTGGTGTTGAACCCTTTAAAATTTGCCCCGAAAGTTTTAAGTGCTAAACACTTTCAAAGATAGCGTAACGTAACCAAAGACGATGAAGAACTAGTTAACCGTAGAGATGGGTGGTTCGGTCCGAGTGCACTCGGTTTACTCGGTTCTTGGGAATTTGATTACTTTTCGTAAACGGCATGGAAACTACATCTGATGTCATAAAAAAAATAGCACAAAATTATTGATAAATGAAAAGATAAGCCAAAATTTTGCATTCTTAATGTTTATTCATAACACTAAAAAGTACTAAAATCACCGGTATTAAACAACAGGATGGAATGGTCAATATTGAGTTCATGATCATGCCTCGAACGTGATGAGAATAATATACACGTATATCACAAAAGCACTATTGACAGCTTTAGATCCAAGTCCATACATGTACCATACGGCAACGAAAGCAGCTGAAATCACTATGAAGAATCTGTGTGATGTACTAAGCGAAATTAATAATGAGTGGGACATCACAAAAAAAATTAGTTGTATCCTTACGGACAATGCCGCTAATATCGTTAATGCAGTGCAAATGCTTGGTGTAACTCATTTGCCATGTTTTACTCACACCCCGAACCTCATTGTCAGTGATGGGCTGAAGTGCATTACAGAGCTACATGAAAAATGTCGGAATGTCGTCTCTTACTTTCACCGAAGTGTAAAAGGTTCTGAGACGTTAGAAACATCGCAGATGCAGCTAAATGTGCCAAAACATAAATTGGCAGAAGAAGTTGCAACAAGGTGGAATTCTACCTATGAAAGGTTTGAGAGACTAATACAGCAAGAAGAAGCGGTAAAGGTCGCAATTGTGAGGTTAGATAATCCAGCGGAGATTTTGGAAAAAGAAGAATGGCAGATGTTAAAGGACCTTATTAAAATTTTGCGACCTTTTAATGAGGTGACAAAAGAACTGTCATCCGAGAAAAGTGACATTGCATCAAAAATCATACCATTTGGTCGAATTTTGCAAGCATCTCTTTTTCGTGCAAGAGAGCCTAATGAGGATTTAGTAAAAACAGTTATAACAGCTTTGCGTGAGCCCATGTTAAAACGCTTTCTAAGAATGAACGAAAATTTGACCTTAGCTTTAGTTACGTTATTAGATCCTCGTTTCAAAACCGTCCCTGCGCGTTCCCCTTCTGTTGTCATTAATATGCTAAGGCGTGGGATTTCATCAGACCCAGCTGTTGCTGCTGCTGCAGCTGCTCTGTCGACTGAAGATTCTGACACTGAGTCCAGTTCCCTCTACCTCAAGCTCACCATCAGTTTGGGATTTGTTTGATGCCATGCAAACCCAAGCAAAGAGATCTGTCACCGAAGTAAGATGATCACCCCCTCTGGAGAGTGAAATTAAACTAAATTTGGATCAAAAGTTGATAAACCGAAGTGAAAATCCACTGGGATGGTGGGAGAAGCGTCAAGAGTTATTACCTACATTATACCCAGTTGCTAAGAAATATTTGAATGTACTGGCAGCGTCTGTCCCCAGAGAACGTTTATTTCTATTGCAGGAAACATAGTTTCAGAAAGAAGGAATAGATTGTCCCCTGAAAATCTCAAGGTGCTGTGTTTCTTGCATGAAAACATGTACTGTAGGCAAGAGAAGTGTGCATGATTACTTTTTTTTTTTAATTAGTTGCAAAAGGAAATTTGCTTCTGAGTTTCGTTTTCATTCTTTTGTGTGTTTTTTTTTTTTATTTGTGCATTGCTATATAATAATTCCAGTTTTGTGTTTTCATTCCTTTGATTTGTATTGTTTTCTATTTTGTACACTGCAGTAAAATAATTTGTTTATTTTTTTATTCCTTTGCTTTATACTTTGTTGCCCGAAATGGCTTCGGCTTTTTTCCAGCCCTTCAGAGATACTTTGAGATGTATGCATTGTAAATGACCATTTTATATTCATTATGTTAATGACATGTTAAAAATAAATCTCAAAAATACTAAAATACCCTGGTTCAAGAAATACATTTACTAAATTTTTGTCAGGGTGTTACGTGTGAATAGGGTTAGAGAGCATCAAAACAAAGAGAAGCAGCCAAATATGTAAATAAACAAATGAGGTTTCTTGGAGCTAAGCTGAGAACTGCGTTTAGCTAATATGCAGTAAGGTCTGGAATATTTATGTTTTTATAGTATAAAAAAAAAATAATAATAATATTGCATATTCTGTAGCTGGTATGCAGTACAGTAGAGAAATCTTATTTCGCAAACAGCCTAGCACTAAATCAAATACAAACAACCAAACAGCCTGGTGGAAAATATTTGCTGCGACCACAAACAGGAGACGAAACTAATGACACCGAGATCTATACGGTAAACAACGTAGATCTTCAGTCCACTTCTACATCACAATGAATGCATACACACACACACACACACACACACACACACACACACACACACATATATATATATATATATATATATATATATATATATATATATATATATATATATATATATATATATATATATATATATATATATATATATATATATATATAATGTGTGCATACATACATACACGCCATTAACATCCGTGGCTGATAAATTTTGAGGGAAAGAAAAGGAATCTTCGGGAATTGGCCTGTTGCCAAAATGCCGAGTTTATGACACTTAATATGAGGTTGTAAACTTCAAACCTACCCTACAATATGCTTCTATTATTGTCATACAGTTATAGCAGTGATATAATTCAATTACTTTTTTGTAACGGATTTCGTGAAAGTAGATGGTTCGGCAGGTTTACCTATCTCTAATATTCCTTATATAATTTGCAGGTACACTCGGCATGAAAAGTGAGGATACAGTTTTCTTAAATCTTCGGACATATATTGCTAAATAATGAGACATCTGGCAACTTTAGAAAGGGGAGGAGCTTCAGTCTTATTGTGCGTGTTTTTTGCTTGACCTCCTATAACTTTCTATCATATTCAACGGTTCTGAAATCATTGATACTTAAATGCAGTAGTAAGCTTTACAGTATTCGTTCAAGTTGTAATTTGCAGTGACAGCTCTGAGCAAAATAAACATTTTCCCACATAACCTACGAAGTAACCTTGCACATAAGAATTTATGACACCACAATGAAGGGAATGCTTGCATAATCGGAAACGCGATCTTCCATAATGAAATCAAGAGTTAAATTTGAGCTATGTCCAACGAAAAACTTGGGGAACAATAAAGGAGCGAATGCAATGTTATGGTGTGTGTGTGTGAGAGAGAGAGAGAGAGAGTTGCTGTTGTGTAAGCCTAGGCCTATATGTAGAGCTACTCATTTCATTATTTTTTTTCCTTTTAGAGATTGAGCGATACTATATTTGTATAGTATGTTTTAGCAATGGATAGAGAGAGAGAGAGAGAGAGAGAGAGAGAGAGAGAGAGAGAGAGAGAGAGAGAGAGAGAGAGAGTTGCTGTTGTGTAAGCCTAGGCCTACATGTAGAGCTACTCATTTCATTTTTTTTCTTTTTAGAGATTGAGCGATACTATATTTGTATAGTATGTTTTAGCAATGGAGAGAGAGAGAGAGAGAGAGAGAGAGAGAGAGAGAGAGAGAGAGAGAGAGAGAGAGAGAGAGAATTGCTGTTGTGTAAGCCTGGGCCTACATGTAGAGCTACTCATTTCATTATTTTTTTTCTTTTAATGATTGAGCGATACTATATTTGTATAGTATGTTTTAGCAATGGAGAGAGAGAGAGAGAGAGAGAGAGAGAGAGAGAGAGAGAGAGAGAGAGAGAGAGAGAGAGAGAGAGAGAGAGCTGCTGTTGTGTAAGCCTAGGCCTACATGTAGAGCTACTCATTTCATTATTTTTTTTTTCTTTTAGAGATTGAGCGATACTATATTTGTACAGTATGTTTTAGCAATGGAGAGAGGAGAGAGAGAGAGAGAGAGAGAGAGAGAGAGAGAGAGAGAGAGAGAGTTGCTGTTGTGTAAGCCTAGGCCTACATGTAGAGCTACTCATTTCATTTTTTCTTTTAGAGATTGAGCGATACTATATTTGTATAGTATGTTTTAGCAATGGAGAGAGAGAGAGAGAGAGTTGCTGTTGTGTAAGCCTAGGCCTACAAGTAGAGCTACTCATTTCATTATTTTTTTTCTTTTAGAGATTGAGCGATACTATATTTGTACAGTATGTTTTAGCAATGGAGAGAGAGAGAGAGAGAGAGAGAGAGCGAGAGAGAGAGAGAGAGAGAGAGAGAGAGAGAGTTGCTGTTGTGTAAGCCTAGGCCTACATGTAGAGCTACTCATTTCATTTTTTTTTTTTTTAGAGATTGAGCGATACTATATTTGTATAGTATGTTTTAGCAATGGAGCAATGGAGAGAGAGAGAGAGAGAGAGAGAGAGAGAGAGAGAGAGAGAGAGAGAGAGAGAGTTGCTGTTGTGTAAACCTAGGCCTACATGTAGAGCTACTCATTTCATTATTTTTTTTTCTTTTAGAGATTGAGCGATACTATATTTGTACAGTATGTTTTAGCAATGGAGAGAGAGAGAGAGAGAGAGAGAGAGAGAGAGACTATGGCAACGTTAAGAAACATCCAGTTACTTGTGTTTTCCCGCGGAAGTTATCGCGGTACTCCGCACATCATAGAGAACGCTCTTGTGTATTTAAATAGATTGGGTCAACCTGCCCTAGCTGTCACAACATTTACTGCCATTAATTCCAGCTGACCTTTAACACCGTGAAATACAAATATGAATGTGTAAAAATTAAAGAAATTATCATTAACTCGTATGATGATGCAATAATAAGCCTGTTCATAACGGAAAACGAGTAAATATTGCCGTTCTGATAAACAGTACTACACCGAGATATCCACACACTATCTTTTAGATCTCTATGAACGAAGTCATCTGAGAAATTCTGATTACTTCGGACATGCATGGTGTTTTTAAGTATCTGAACGTTTTTGTTTTGCAGATTTAACATAAATGATATAATTTGCATTGTATTTTCATATTCTAGAGTAAATTTACCGAGATTATGTGTTTTCTGTAAGAAAAAAATAAAAATTCGATGAACGAAATCTAAAGAAATCTGTATCTTCACTTTTCTTGCCGAGTGTACATACTTCATCATAGAAGGGATAAAGTCATCATTAGTAACAATTTGCTTTGGTTTTTTATTTACCAAAAATATCAGATTACAGAAGCCCGTTGCCGATGAATGAAATATCAGCTGTATGGTACCCACCAATGTTTACTGTATAGTTCAGATGAAAAATTAATAATAAACTATGTAAATAAAAGACTTTTTGTATACAGAAATATGTAGAACTATCTCATAAAACTTTAAACATGATTTTCATATCATAAAATAGTGATAAAATTGAGAAAAACTTTTTTTATGTGTGGATTATTAAAAGTAACCTGACAAATAAGCGATTCCCATTTTCTATTTGCGTTTTCTGAAGCTGTGGGGCCCCTTCCCCCACCCAGGAGCAGACCGAATATTGCTATTTCATTTAACAAATTAAGCGTTAATTTCTCACCTAAGTTTAGTTATGTTGACTGTTGAAGTGTCAGTGAAGCCTTGTCAATTTACAGTTTCACTCAAAAGCGTGTTAACTTTTTCTCAGAGGTTTTAATTTTTTCTTTAAGATACGAGTTCTTCCAGACTGCTCGAGTCAGCCAGAATGGAGGTACGAGAGAGAGAGAGAGAGAGAGAGAGAGAGAGAGAGAGAGAGAGAGAGAGAGAGAGAGAGAGAGATGCCACTAAAGCAATTGCTTTTGATGATGATATATATATATATATATATATATATATATATATATATATATATATATATATATATATATATATATATATATTTTTTTTTATATATATATATATATATATATATATATATATATATATATATATATATATGTTTTGAAACAAAAACTGCATGAAGAACATTGGGCTAGAGAGAAAACAAAAGGCGAAATAGAAAGAGAGAGGCCGGATGGATGTTAATAAGAAAAGAAGAAGAAATAGGAGGAGGAGGAGAAAGAGAGTATTGGCCTAGCTACCTTCAAAATCCTTAAAGCTTCGATAACATGGAGTGGCGATCTCCCTGCGGAGTATGTGACCTCAGGCGGCCATATTGAAAGGTCTCATTCCACCTCATACTACTATATTGTAAAGAAGAAGCACTACGGCATTTTATTGTAGTTGAGTTAATAATTTTGCAATCTAATCTGTAGTCTCAAATATTTGTAAACAAAACCGATGAAGGAAAAACCTAGCAGCCATTTCTTTCCATTCAAAGGCTTTGTGGCTTTAGGACGATACTGAGAAAGAATTGTTAAGTAAAGAATGCCATGATGTAATTTTGACTTAATTTGAATAGTAACAATAAAAATAGATGCAGAATCTGTAACAAGTTGTGCTTTAAGAAAGGTTTAAACGATCTGTCGCACCTTACCAAATGAATAATTTGAGGGCATAGGTCTAGCCTAGGCTACCAAATTTCATTCCCTTGCTATTGCCAATCTATGAGACATTTGCTTCGATGAAAACACATTAAAAAATTAAAAAATATTTTTCACTTCGATCGGAGTAGCAGAAGTACTTTTCTAGGATCTGGTTGTGCCGTCCAAAATGCTTTCATTGTAACATGTTGAAAAGACGAGGCCTGTTGACGCAACCAGTAACCTCCACACCCACTTACTCCTAAGCCTTTTTAATAAAGGATAAATTCTCTTTTGCTTTATATGAGGTGGCAGATATAAGATGAATGAAGTTGCGATTTAAAAACCGAAGTCACCATTGCACTTATGCGCCACAATAGTATGCGAAAATGATGACTTATTGACACAGAAAGGATTTGCGACAAATAACTCAGAGATTCGAAGAATAATTTTTTTTGTTTACGTCCTCCTGAAACTCTTCCCCAAAGTGTGACGATTCGGAATTTCGGTCCACAAACCACCCACGGTGATATGCACTTCGTTAAACAACCCTGACACTGCCTTTAGTGTGTAAAACTGACAAAAATGGTGGTATATTGTTTTCTAGAAGCCTACACACTGGATATAATTCTTAAAGACTGACAAAACACAGCAAGTTGCTGGAATCCTCATGCATCTCATTTACACGGTTAACAGGCGAGACTGACTGACATATGTGATGTTGATCCTATTATAAGTTGCCCCTAAGTTTAAGTGCTATAGCACTTTCAAAGATAACGGATGGGTTAGATAGTAAAACCAACTTAAAGGAACGTGAAAAATCCACTCATCAGCCATATTTATTCGATTAGTCTGCCCGTATAAAAACCTTTTATGTTAAATTCAGCTTGAATTATCTATTGAATTTTGTTATAGCAACAGAAATCGTATAGCAACTGAGATTTAAAAAGCGAGAAAAAGCCAGTGACCAAAGCAAAGGCTTCGTCTTAATCAGAGATGAACCCTGCCTTCATCTTCTTCGTTTCCTCAAACACCGCCCGCCTACATTCGTAAGTAGTTGCCCGTTGACCGTGATATACAAAGCTTCATGATTTTTTTCCCTTGTGGCCGTGGTCGCTATTTCTCGTAGTTTTCCCCAGTTATAACACTTTTATAGTGTTATAATTAAACACTTCATGCAACAGCACAGATAGTCGCTTAACGTGAATCTGAAAAGGAAACCAAGCAAATTGTTAGTAACTGGGTCGTCCTGTGTCGTTGGATAGCGAAATTTAGGGAGGGAGGAGGGTCGAGTAGCCAAAAGCAAAACTAAGCCAGTACGTCCAAAAAAGACAATTGGACGTTCAATGAGTGTTCTGAAACGTGAATTAGAGGTAATTCTCGTAGTTCAGAGAAAAGTGAAGGAAAACAATCCAGGCTTTTTATGAAGTTTTCAAACCGAACGATTCATTTACTCTGATACAGAAGAAACTCCTTCTGAACTATGGATATAAACGTCGTAGGGATCAGTTTGCCAAAAAAAAAAAAAAAATACCTTTAGTGGAATGCAAACTAGTGGCTGGATGTGTTGTTCAGACGAAATAGTCGTAACTGTGACGAGTGGAAAGGTCTATCGCCGTTTTGATAGAGACTGGGCAGACCCCCGGTGCCTGAGTGCTACTGTAACGCACCCTGATTCATGAATGGTTTGGGCTTCCGTTGACGGGTAAGGGTCTTGGAAAGTTAATTATACCTAGAAATAGAAAAAAAAAGTAAATAGATATGTTTATTTTGAGTTAGACGAGCATCATGCTGACTGATTTGATCTCGCTAAAGCCAGGACTTTTCTACAAGATTGGCCCATTACACTGTCATAAGGCCAAGATAGTGAAAGACTGGTTTGCTGGTTGCCTTAATGACTACATAGATAATTAACTGGCCAGGTAATAGCCTTGATATTAACCCTACTGATAATCTATGACACCTTACGAAAAGGAAGATCAAGACGTCGGTTCTATTCCAAAGTTTGGGAGGGCTGAACATAATTCCTAGCACAATATCCTTCCTGAATTCTTAAGAAATATTGGACTATCTCTACTCAAGGGGCTTAGTGAGGTGAAGAGATGAAAAGGACGCAATCTGAAGCACTAAAAGTAAGTACCTGTTTATATGAGTGTTTTATTTAAACCTTTTCCATGCCACTGTATATTAAATTACACTCGTGCAAATATCAGCTACTGATTCTGCACTTGTTAGTCAGGTGCTTCAGGGAATTTGAAAAGGGATGATGCTTGGGTTTTGCTGGGAGGGCTCGTGTCCATTTAGGGATGATGTGTGCCTGGTCCCCATTCCCTCTCGTATTCCTTCTGCTACTGGAGGGGAGTTTGTAAATTCCACGCTTGCTGAATATTTGGAGTATGTCTCTTGGGGGAGATGTTAATGGCTTGGGCTTTTACTGTAAAAGGCGCCGGTAGTGGTGTTTTCAGTGGATGACCCGGGTGTTCGATTAGTTCACGCAAGCGCCTGTATGTATGTATGTGTATATATATATATATATATATATATATATATATATATATATATATATATATATATATATATATATATATATATATATATATATATATATATATATATATATATATATATATATATATATATATATATATATATATATATATATATATATATATATATATATATGCAGAATCTGCTAGTCACTTTTAACCCGATGCATTTGTTTGTGTGTTTTTGTATATCTGTATACGTATGATTTTATCCCCTTATTGAGGCTCGGTTAGTTGCTGTGGGAAATCGAAAGATCATTTAAAAGACCACCTTCATAGTATATTAGGGCACATTTATTTTATTTTACCATTTAAATAAAGCTTTATGAAAGCCTGGATTCTACTGTGAAATACTGTCCTCCGAACCGAAAATAGTAAAGGTGTGGACCACATAAGTAGCCTAATTACCTGCTGATAAATATTTCCGCTATGCATGTAGGGTAATCCTATTTAACAAGGGTCTACTGTCCATTCAAAATATCAGTATCGTTTGCTTGATGCACAAATAGAGTTTGTTGTCATTTTGCCATTGTCACTTTCTTAAACTAGGTCATATTTCTACTGCTAGATGGAGATGTATCGTGACTGTATCCAACAAGATTGAAAGGCTACTAACTAATTTGATTTTCATAATGGTTCAGACTATTTCTTCTGTTAGTAAACAAAACTGATTCACAGTTCTCCAGTCTGGTTAGTGATCTTTGTTCTTTTCACAACTAATGGTTTTTTGCCACTGCATTTTAATTATTTTATTAACTTTTGGATGGCATAAATTGCTTCCATCAAAATCAGTTCAGGGAAATGATTCTGTGTCTGTGATGCTTTTATTTGCAATGCCTGACCCTAAATTGACTTCGCCCCTGCTTCCCAGTAAATAACCGTAACATATTAATTTCGAAATAGAGTCTTTTTAATTGACTGCTTAGTCTGGACTCTTAGAAATTTGTTTTTATTGTAGTTTTTCTTTCATGGAAATGGAAACCTGCTGGTTTATTTTGCCTGCTAATTATTTCCTGTTACAGTTTAAATTTGGAATATTCATCAACCTAGTGCAGATTTTATATCCTAAAGAGTATTTCATTCACAATGATAATAATATAGTGGCCCTTAGCTTGTTGGCATTTACCTTATATGGTCCTTATGCCATTAACAATTATCGAAATGATTTCCAACACTCCCGTACCATTAGCGTTATGTCAAGGTTAGTAGGCTATAATAACTCCGAAAAGGACAGCATTTCGATTACCACTTTAAATGCGGAATGTTAACACAGTCGAGCAAAGAGCAGGAATGTCTCGTATACTTTAAGGAAATTATTGATGAAGGCTCGTGTTAAACAATATGAAAATTATATCCGTCCATAACCCTAGTAATTCCTGATACTTCTGTAAAATAAGCGAATTATTATAATTTCCAGAGGACTAACATTGTTACATTTGTTTGAAGTTTATAGAGTATTTACACTCCCCGCCTTCTATTTAGTTGTATTGTCATAAGTGAAAGAGCATTAACCTAACAGGTAGATATTTATTGACTGTTCAAGCAGTATAGAATTGGACTCCACTTTTCGGAGACAATTTTGGATGAACACCTTCGCCTTCTAATATTGCTTTACAACTGATCACGGGCTACAGTCGGAAATGAAATTTAGGTAGGAAGATTACGAGTTTCAAAAAAAGCCAATAGCCTAAACCAGCGAATGCAACCCTAGCAAATCAATAGTGGAAGATTGGGCGGGGGCGTGGCTTACTCTTATGTAAATTAGAAGTAAATATTACGAATGATTATAGGAATTTTAAGCTGAAAGCTGGGAATACTACAACTTGTTTAGGAAAACCAAAATCGTGCTCGAGTGTAATTTAATGGTGTCATTTTAGATTAAGTGAAATTAATTTCTGTACATGAATAATTAATAAGTGGACATACAGTGTGAGTGTTATATATATATATATATATATATATATATATATATATATATATATATATATATATATATATATATATATGTTAATAATTTATTCTTTTAATGCGTACTAGCTTAATAATTTCTTCTTTTAATGCTTCTAGTCTCTCTCTCTCTCTCTCTCTCTCTCTCTCTCTCTCTCTCTCTCTGCGTCCTGACCGCCAGATATTGCAAATGATGTGTTTAGATATATATATAATATATATATATATCTATATAATATATATATATATATATATATATATATATATATATATATATATATATATATATATATATATATATATATATATATATATATATATATATATATATATATATATGTATTATATATATATATATATATATATATATATATATATATATATATATATATATATATATATATATATATATATATATATATATATATATATATATATATTATATATATGTGTAGGCTATACCCCAACAAATCAAAGTCCTTCGAAATATATCATTATATAAAAATGGGAAAAAGCATTAAAAACGAAAAAAAGATATATGTATATATATATATATATATATATATATATATATATATATATATATATATATATATATATATATATATATATATATATATATATACATATATTATATATATATATATATATATATATATATATATATATATATATATATACATATATATATATATATATATATATATATATATATATATATATATATATATATATATATATATATATATATATATATATATATATATATATATATAGAGAGAGAGAGAGAGAGAGAGAGAGAGAGAGAGAGAGAGATGATAAGTATTGAAAAGAATTAAATATTAATACCAGTGTAAAAAAAATAATGATGAAACTCGCCACATCCCTCAGTGATTATGGCTTTTGAGCAATGATGCCTTACAAGAGAGAGAGAGAGAGAGGCAGAGAGAGACAGAGAGAGAGAGGGAGAAGATCGCGTCTCGTGTCATGGTTTAATGACCTAGCCTACCTGTCAGTTAGAAAACAGTTACATGACTCAAGTACCCTAATTTACTGTTCACGTACTTCAGTAACACCTGCGCCCTGGGAAATATTGGATCAGCTGCTTCCTAACAAAAGTAGAACAAATAACTGATGCAAGAGCTAAGTGTGCAAAGCAGTGTGGTGTAAATTAAAAGGTTTTCCTTTCCCCCAAACTATTCATACGACTGTTTAATAACAAACTGTTCATCAACACATCCTCTTCAAGTGTAAATCAGCGTCGGTCTTCACTTATCCATCGTTCAGTCATTTGTTTCAAGATTCTACCGTATACCTTTCCTTGTATACTAAGTTATATTGGCTCCCTGTAACGTAAAGTAACTTTTATAGCAGTCCAGTGTTTAGTGTCGCAAAGAAATTTCATTTGTATAACACATTTTTAATCTTTCTGTTTCAATGACATAGTTAATTCA
Source organism: Macrobrachium rosenbergii (assembly GCF_040412425.1). Taxonomy (NCBI): domain Eukaryota; kingdom Metazoa; phylum Arthropoda; class Malacostraca; order Decapoda; family Palaemonidae; genus Macrobrachium; species Macrobrachium rosenbergii. Next base: position 65,493,792 of record NC_089748.1, read on the forward strand.
TGCATCTTATATAAGAACTTGGGATTAGTGAAAGTGAAAAGTTTCTTCACTTTTGAAATCATTCGTGAACATTATCTTTTATTTCTTGGGGTCTGAAAACTATTTTTAACAAAGGTGTAAACTTCTGTCAGGTCAAATACCAGTAATTTTTTGCGACCCTGCTCCTCTTACTGGTACCTAATCATCCCTAATTTGGGAGTCGTGGTGTTGTATATGAGAAATGCGGGGCATGTCGCAGAGCCCTTTAATAGGCATGTCACAGGGCCCTAACTAATACTATATTGAAAAATGTTAGATACAGAGAAATGTACAAAGACACGGAAGGAACTTATTAAAAAATATAGTACCAAATTCATGACTTGCCTTGTAACAAGGATTTCAAAGCTGATATATTGTAAATTAAAGCTTGAATACAGATGCAAACGGTTACATCTCCTAGAATAACTCACGTTTAATGTTTGGGTACAAGCAGCCACGAACAAACCTCTACTGATAGGAATGCAGTGCGGGTACACAAGGACTGGAATCCAATTATTCCATATTGGTTGATCTTATTGTTTTTCCTTAGCACCTGCACAGAGAGAGAGAGAGAGAGAGAGAGAGAGAGAGAGAGAGAGAGAGAGATAGGAGATGCGTCAGCAATACCAATAAAGTGCTACATCGATTTTTTTTTTTTTTTTTTTTTTTTTTACGTGAGCTGCCAATAGCTGAATTCTACGTACAATCAGTTTTCCATTTCATGACCTGATGGAAAAAGATAGCTCCAATATCCATGAGGCATTCATTCTGGCAATATGATATACAATGAGGAATGATTGCTGTTACCGACAATTAGGAGGGTTTAGGTTGTAGTTTGCCAGTTTTGCATGTGGTAGCCAGATTTCAAGAGGGGAAGTCTCAGACCACTCCATTGTTGATCTTGTTTTACTTTCCGCTAAGAAAGAGTGGTTAAAAGGAGAGAGTAGACAGAGGTGGAGTACATTTAGGGGTCCCACTTCACCTGTACATTATGGAAGAGCATCATCGTGGCTTCTCTTGCTGCTGAACTTTAGGTCTTAGGTCTGAGCATTCATCCAAAGTCTTGCTTAGGGTTTCAAGGTCTTCTTGATCTCCACTGGCACTAAGGCGTCATCCATGTAGCTGTGATACGTGTCTGGCATGGGGATCTTAAAGAGAACAAGGTTTTTTACGATTGCCATGTAGGAATCGGTAAGAGGGACTCCTAGAGAGGAGCCTATCGCCAATCCATCTTGCTGGAAGTTTAAATGATCTCTGTGGATGTTGAAAGGAACCTTCTTTGTATTGGCCTTGGCTATGAACCTTGAGGGGTTCATGATCGCTAGTTTGGGAAATAATGATACTAGTAGTGGAAGAGTTCTTCGGCACCCATTGGAATTCTTCTAACGATCGAAAACAATGTTTATTAGAATTAAATATGGAAATTCACGAATGGAAACATTAAATTAGTGGAACTGGAAAATCAACTTATTAAAAAACAGCTAATTCTAACATATGAAAATAAAGTGCGTAAATGTTTAATTTCACAGTACGTCTTCATTCGCTTGTGGCCGTAATGCTCTATTTGAAAGGCAATGAGAAAGTCCTGCAAGCTAATCAGTGCCTTTGTAGCCTGCGAGGAATGTGTCAGACTGACAGGTCGTCTCCTCATCACGGTTGAAAGCAGACACGAATGCATTCTGAGAGTTGGAAACGTGCCTGCCAAATGACATTCCATGTTAGTATCAGTACTGCAGTATAATTGATAGAATAGCCAATTAGCAGATGCAGTAATGAAAATATTATCTTTCAACTTGGAGGCTGTGTACTTGTAAACAAATTAAAACACTTCAGGTCAACTGAAAAATACTTCTACTCATTCGCACACGCTCCTATTGTTACTTTGACAGTTACCCATATGGGTACTAGTATGAAGAAATACAGAAGTTTCTACTAGCTACCAGAGATTGCCAGAGAATAAAAAGAGTGAAAATATGAAAAATAAGAATGTTATGAGGATAAACTAAGACCAGGAACAGAGGGCAATGAAAGTTAAAAGGGCTGGTAGAAAATCGGAAGTGTTTGCGTTGAGTAGTTGATTAGAAACAAATATGACTGATGATGGGAGAATAAAAGTAGAGGCTAGTTACGGAATAAGCGAAGTAATAAATGATCAGGAAGTATGCAATAGATTCGAATGAGATTGTTGGAGGGATGTGGGAGCGGTTTTATGGAAACCAAAGTTGTAATGAACGAAGGAATAGTTTAGCCAACACATCATAATGGAAGTAAATGCCCATGCTAATTTGATTAGGAGAAATGTGTTGGTGCTCTTGACTTCTCTAATGTATAATTTATCACCCGTAAACATCTGCTTTTTCATACCACATTCATCTCTTTTCTTATCCCATAACTTTGCACCAATACACAATATCCTTTCTTAGGCCTGTTATTAAAGAGCCCCGAACAAGTAAACATACTTCTATCAGACTCAGGTGTACATAACAACATCTAAATATTCTAACACAGACAATTCGCATTCGTCTTAGACATTTTTAAATTGCCTCATTGTCAACATCTTTCAAATTGCGAATACCAGGTTATCATAGGCTTTTCCTTGTTACATGAATTTAACGTGCAGCATTTTACCTTTATTTTCAAAATATAGACATAGGTTTTTCATAACTAACAAAAACACACACACATAGATGCATGCATGCATACTCATATATATATATATATATATATATATATATATATATATATATATATATATATATATATATATATATATATATATATATATATATATATATATATATATATATATACATACATACATACATACACGAGTGTGCATTGGGCATAGCTGTACTGTATTAATGAAAGAAATGGCACACGGTTGGGTAATTGATCTGAATGAAAATAAATAAGATTCATAGTTACAAAGATGAGATATTTGTGTTTTAGCCATTACTGTTAAATGAAGAAGAACAGCACTAAAAAAAAATACATTAATATTAATAATGGCAGTGATTGCACTATTCGTTTGGAGATAACGAAGAGTTTCCTTCCACAAGTACCAGGACGTATGACGTGTTCTGTGCAGCCGGTGATAAGAACGTGAATGTCATTCGAGTTGTCCATTTTTATCTAGGGTAATTGAAACTTCACTACACTAAATACTGTCAAGATTTGTAATAGGGGGAAGCTAACGCAACTTGAATGGATACGCATAATCATTTTGAAGTTGTAATGAGACACATAACGAAGACTTCGCAAGAAACTTTGAATTGCACTATTTCTTGGCAAAAAAAAAAAAGACACAAACAAACAGGATTATGAAAATGAACTGAAATACGGAAATTTATGAGCAGGCATTAGATATAACGCAAAATATAATATTTCATATATATATATATATATATATATATATATATATATATATATATATATATATATATATATATATATATATATATATATATATATATATATATATATATATATATATATACACATACATATATATATATATATATATATATATATATACATACATACATACATAATGTGTGTTTGTGTGTGTGTGTGTAATTTGAAATTCACCTTATTTTATAACGATTACCTGCTCATAAGTTTACGTTCTTCAAATCGTTTTCCAGAAATGGTGCAGTTCATAGTTACTTATGAAGTCTGCGTTACGTGTCTCACTGTAACTTCAAAATAACTATGAGTATCCTTGTAAAGTTGGGTCAGCATCGCCTTTTCTTTCAAATTCTCACAGGGGTCCGTGAAGTGAAATTTTAGCTTTTGTGGACATGAATGGACAGATCAAATGGCGCTGGCTTTTATAAATACTGGCTGCACAGAGTAGCAATAACGATGAGACTATTCATTTTTTTTCTATTTGGAGTGCTATTCTACCCCATTTATCTGTAATGTTCAACAAACATATCTCGTCCTTGGAATTACATTTCTTGTTTGTTTTTATTCAGATTAGTTATCCAGCCGAGTGTCATTTCTTTATTATTAAGGCTGTACTTAAATATATCCTCGCATTGGATGAACTATTTCATATAGGCTAAACGTTAAAAGAAGCTTTTACGCTTCGCTGATCACATTCGTAATAGCGGATAAAGCTCTGCGCTCTTCTGTGCAGTTGATCAGAACAGAGGTGGGTGCATGCCCATGCAAATTATGTCCCGCCTCTTCACAAAGCAATAATGTAATAGAAATTGCCATTATTTATTTTGGGGAGGGGAGCTGTAATATGTTGTATTCTCTTCGCTTGCTCACTCGTATAATGGGTTTCGTTGGGTTCTTTTTAAGTTTTCTGTAAAAGAAAACTACTGAGGTGGCTTTTTCCGTTCACACGTTATCTGTCCGACCTCATATCTTAAAAACTACTGAGGCTAGAGGGCTGCAAATTGGTATGTTGATTATCCACCCTCCAATCATCGAACATACCAAATTGCAGCCTTCTAGCCTCTGTAGTTTTTATTTTATTTAAGGTTAAAGTTAGCCACATTCGTGCTTCTGGTACCGTAACAACACAGGCCACCTCGGCTGGCTGAGAGTTTCATGGGCCGTGGCTGAGAGTTTCATACAGCATTATACGCTGTACAGAAAACCTGGTTGCACCAAAGAAACTTCGGCGCAATTTTTCACTTGTTTATATCTAAAGATGATACTAGCGCACGTTTGTCTGCTGTATGTTTGAAGTATTTTAAGCTCGTTTTCGTTAACTGTTAGATGAAAATTATATGGAGAACGTAATTTTAACCTGAAATATACATGTATATGACCGCTTGCACATTCACCTTAGAAAATGTTAATAAATGAGACATCGTGTCGAATGTAAAAATTTTAAGAAAATTATCTCCTTTCGTCATACTAGCGTAATAAGCAAAGATCAGGTTAAGTAGTGATATCGATATGAAATGAAAATAGATTAATGCTAGGCAATAATGCCATTTATATGCATTAAGTATACTTTACACACAAAGTACCCAATATTTTTGTAGCTGGTATTACTGTATATTCCCAGCAAAAATGATTACAGAATTGCACCAAATTGTAATTTGGTTGGATCATAGCTAATTTTTTTTTTTTTTTTTTTAGTGTTTGTAATGAGGGTATGGCTCCATTAGTAAGAGGAAATTGCAGATGAGAATCTGATATCGGCAATCACATACATCAGATCAGTTAATTTGTAAATATCTGCGACCGCCAAGGTAGTTAGTGCGCTGCTTTGCTTGGAAATTGCTGCCTTAGGAAATGTCAGTATCCTGGAACACAATCCGCTGCGTCCTAAGGCAAAGGAGCCGTTAGTGGGTCATAAAGTGCAGTGGTTCTTAACCTTTTTTGGCAGTGACCAAAAATCTTGTCCAAATTAACCATGGCGACCCATGCCCTCTTAAACATTTTCTTTTTATATAAATTATGGTTATGAAAACGTATTACAGAAACAAAAATTACATGCAGAGATTATTAATGCAAGTAGCACATCTGCATAACAATGATCCATGAGAAAGAAGCAATACATTGAGAACCACTGACGGGGGGAGTAAATGGCCATTTAATGTTAGGAGGGCCTTGCTGAGTTTGGAGAAAACAATTGTAACAGGCATTGTTCAAGTAGGGGAAAAATAGAGAGAAAAGGTCGTAGGGAGGGAATGCCTTCAGTGAGACACAATTGAGTCTTATAAATGCGGTTGAAAGTTGTTTGATGTATGGAAATACATGGTTTCCAAAGAAGAACATCCAAAAATGCGTGAGTAAGAGAAAATGTTAATGCAGAGAGCTTGTTAGACAATGACTGGTACAGAGTTAATTGAGTGGAAGAACATGGTGATGAATGTCATGAATACTTTTGCGGTCACATAATATATAATACCCGTAGGTATGGATTCGGTTGAACTTGATTTGGTTTAATCCATTTGTTTTCCTTGGTCTCTAAGGGAAAATTGTAGTTAACGGGTCTGAGTTTAAAAGATGAAATTATGATTAAATAAAAGCACAGATAGCTAAGTTACGTTTACTGCCTTTGTGGTGGAAGCTAACTGCATAGAATTACCTAAAAACTTTGCGATCAGCAAGTTGCTTTCTCTGTCCATTGTCCTACGGTTTGGTCGAGGTGAAAGTTTAGCTCGTAAAGCTGACCAAGCTTGTGAGAAAGGAAAATCAAATTGAGCAAAAGGGAAATCAAGTGTCAACAAGCAATTAATATGCAAGCACAACTGAAGAGTAAAAAAGTTCCTTGTTTGGTCTATGGTTTCGCATTTCGATTTCGATAAATCTATTTGTTTCTCTCTCACAAATAATAGTGAAGTCTTTTATTATAAACAATAATAATTAACAAAGTTGTTTTCAAAAACTCTACATCCATTTTGAATCTTAAAAAATAGAATTAAGATAATCTTGAGAAAAAAGTGAAATTTTTAAAGTATACGAATAAGTAAAATTTTAATCAACACCATGCGAGGATATAGTATAGGATAACACCTCGTGGGCCTGAATATTTTACAGAGAAATTTGATGAACTGGAACATATTACCTCCCACACTCCCATACACATACACACACACACACACACACACACACACACACACACACACACACACATATATATATATATATATATATATATATATATATATATATATATATATATATATATATATATATATATATATATATATATATATATATATATATATATATATATATATATATATATATATATATATTTAAAATAGGCTTTCCATTTGTAAATTGTAAAAAGAGGCTGTCCATTTATATTTATCTTTATGCCTAAAAATGTGACTATGTCCAATCCTCTTCACTAATAATGAGCGATAATTACACCTTTTATTTCTATGTGCTGCATTTAACTAACAATTTCCAGTAGTGTAAACATTATACTTGTAAAAACAAGTTCAGGGGACAAAAAGTTGCAAACCCAAAGTTTCATTCTGAAATCTTCAAGGAACTTAATGATTTTAAGGCCGGCGGGCAAATTTTTGAGATGTATGCTAGTATTGCGCCAGCCCCAAATTTTTGCCATGCCCCTAGGTTAGGTTGGGTTTGGATAGGTTAGGTTAGGTTAGGTTGGTTAGGTTAGGTTAGGTTGGGATATGTTAGGTTGGATTAAGGTTGGGTTAGGTTGGGGTTGGGTTAGGTTAGGTTGAGTTAGGTTGGTTAGGTTAGGTTAGGTTAAGGTTGGGTTAGGTTAGGTTAGGTCGAGTTAGGATAGGTTGGTTAGGTTAGGTTAGGTTAAGTTGGGTTGGGTTAGGTTTGGTTGCTTAGGTGGGTTAGGTTAGGTTAGATTACTATCTCTTCAGTAATTTGGGCGTAGGAAACATAATGAGATTGTTTCAAGAAAATTCTATGCTTAGTTTTTAAGCTACGGCGTCCCGCTTTTATCAGGGAAAGGTCCTGGTACTCGGTTACATCTCAGGAAAATGCGCTGGAAGAACAGTAACCAAAAACCTGAGTAGCAAATGGCTGGGAAATGGCCATTGACCTTCAAGGGACAATTGATATTCGTGTATACTTCATTTATTCATCTATTTATCTTTTGCTTTTGCGTTTTCATCAACGTCTTTATTTTGAAACCTGTTCTGGTCACAGTAGCTAAGCAGTAGGGCTTATTTTAACTCTTATGGCACAAGTTGCTCTCTCTCTCTCTCTCTCTCTCTCTCTCTCTCTCTCTCTCTCTCTAACATTATTCTAATAACTAGAAACAAAGCAGCTGTATGTAATGTAGGGATGACCGTTTACCACATTAAGTCTTTCCACCTGTCTCTGGTGTCTTTCCTATGACTCTCAATTCCAAAACATCGGGAATATGTCAAGAACAAAATTCAAAATCCTTTGTATTGTTTACATTATGCGACATCAGCTTAGAGCAGCATCCTTTTAGCGTAATTATGTAACAAAATATTGAGAAAGACAGTTGATACTTAAGAGTCCAAAAACGGTACTGTAATCCTTTAATATGGCAACTGACCGGTGGGTGGTTGTAAAGTCATAGGAAAAAAAAAAGTCACAATTTTGGGTAAGAAAAAGTCACAGGAAAAAGTCACATTAATTCATGGTGGCCAGTAATAAAATCACAGAGAAAATTTACAATATTTCTTGGGGTCATTATCTTTATGATATTTACAGTGTTTTCGTGTTTCTACGGTAATCCCCAACTGGCTTGTACTAAACACGCCGCAAAGGTAGATACTTACCATGTTAAAACCCTTGGAGGCCACTATTTAGATTAATCACTTTTTTCCTGAAAGATTTTTGTGACTTTTTTACTTGTGACTTTTTGCCTGGATTCCAACTGACCATCTCGGAATATTACCGCTGTTGAGCGTAAGGAAAAATATGCTTCTCCGGGGAGTATGCCGGTCAATGCAAAGGTGACTATGTCAAACTGCAGTGGCTATTTTTGACTTGAACGTGTGGTTTGTAGATATAACGTGAAGATTATGTTGATGCAGGCGGTTTATCACTTGTATAAACAGGTCCCTAGGCTTTGTTAAGAATATGTGAAGATCAGTGGGTCGCTACATGAATAGGAAATGTGTAGTTTTATAAAAGAAAAATAAAAAAAAAAACAGTTAACCGTCGCTTCCCTAATACAACACAGCTATTGTTACCACATGTGGTTATACGAAACATATTTTTACTGTCTCACTTTTATACAACAGTATTTTTTGTGTCTCACCACAATAGTTAACCAATAGTTTCCGATATGCAATGTCCCCTTTTACTTGCATAAACTCAGTAAGCAATTATCTCCCGTCGAAATGTCCGATAGCCCATTTAAAATAGATCAATTCTTGGTCAGACTAGGAAGCTGTTAATCAGCCAGTTTTCTGGCTAAACTAGATATACAACTTTATGTCACTTGTAAACTCGGCAAAAAATTATCTCCCGTCGAAATGTTCGATAGCCCAATTCAGTTCAAACATCAGCCTCATATTCCCAAACTGGTGAACTGCCTAGAATATGCACTTGCCTTTCTAGTGATAGATAAATAGCCCTTTACGGCCTCAGGTTTCCTATTCTTATCGGTAATCACATGGTCGCTTTTAACCTTTGTACGGTTTGCCATAACGTCACTAAGAAACATAATAGTCAGGTTATGAGATGCTTTGCCTACTTGACCACATGGAACAATTTTATACATATATGTATACACGCACACACACACACTGTGTGTGTGTATAATTAGTACATTATAACGAGCTAGTAATGACAATTTAAAAAAAATAGCCTTAAAACTAATGCTAGGAGGTTAAACAATTGCCTAACGCATAGCTGATGCGTGTATCCCATCCCGGTCTTTCTAGTACACTCATATGCGAGTGCGGGAGCCGTCCACACAACTACGGTCCAGGTATATACCTAGACCTTGCACACAGTGAAACATTCCACAAACTTACACATACCATCAACAGGTTGAAAACAAGTCAACGGCCATAGGTAGAGAACGAATCTTAGGCCAATGCTGGATAATCGTATAAAGCACTGCTTAGAACTACCAATAAGTCGTTGAATTGTATTCACTCTATTTGTAGTTAACTGCAATAATTCGCCGATGTGTATTCATGACATTTACCTTCGTGTAGTACGTAACCTTAATCACGAACGAGCATTATTTATCTTATATTCAATGCGGAATATAGATTTCTGTTGTTTATTCGTTAGAGAGAGAGAGAGAGAGAGAGAGAGAGAGAGAGAGAGAGAGAGAGAGAGAGGGGTGGGGGAATCACTATTTAGATGTAGGCATCACTCATACGTACAGGATCGGAATAGTTTAAGAAATCGGAAAATTAACGGTCCGATAATGCATTTTCTTGGTTAAAAACTCATGGTTAATGCTCTTTGAGACCTTGACCAAACAGGATTCAATTGCAAAATTATAAGACTATCTACAAAACACTTGAAGCGATAGCATCAAAGTAACAGAAGGTTCTTCTTAATGGAAGATAGTCCTTAACTGTTATGATCCAGGATGAGCTATAGAGTAGAATAGAATATAGAGTTTATGCCAAAGGCCACGCGCTGGGACCTATGAGGTCATTCAGCGTTGAAAGGGAAATTGAGAGTAAGAAGGTTTGAAAGGTGTTACAGGAGGAAAACCTCAAAGCAGTTGCGCTATGAAACAATTGTTAGAGCGGAAGGAAAATCAGATGGAAGAAAGAGATTGAACGGAGGTACATTATAAAAGGAATGAAAGAGGTTGCAGCTAAAGGACGCTGCAAAGACCCTGAACTAATGCCTACAGTGCACCACGTGAGGTGCACTGACGGCACTAACCCCCTAGAGGGAGGATGAGCTATATTGGTGGTCGATAGGCGTCCCATTAAGTTTTACAAATGTCTGCCCCGATGTAATAATAGTTAAAATTTTCTTTTAAAAAAATTACTTCCACCCAGCCACTTTTGGACGTTATAAGAATATAAATAGATTATATTATGGAAGGGATGTTAGTTTATATAGTGCCTGTGATATCGGAATGTTATTATTGCAAACGTGAAACATAAATAACATAGGTTATAACATATGAATTTTATCGTCATTAAAGGAATACTAGTTTTATATACGCAGTGTATGCCATTTAACTATCTGTTGCCGAAAGCACGGCTGCATCACCTAGTAAAAAAAAGCAAAAAAACTGAGTTACGAAGGATTTTGGGGTTTTAGCTTCTAACTGATTGCAAAGAAGGTCGTAAAAATGCTGTATTGTAGGTAGTTAATACTGTTCATATTGAACAAATGTTACCATTCATGTGGAAAATCACTCTCCTTCCCATCTGCAAAAGCAAAAAAAGACTAATGATGAGCAAACCCAAGCCAAAAACATTATTTCAGTAGTATATATAGCACCCAACTTCATTATAAATAATTATCCGAAGTAAGTATATTTAGTACTTGGTTTATCCAATTAAAATTGGTTCCCCAGCTACTTTTATGGTTATTGTTGTAACCTCGAAATTCTAAGTCACAGATCACCATCCACAGACACACACAAAATGAATTATTATTATTATTATTATTATTATTATTATTATTATTATTATTATTATTATTATTATTATTATTATTATTATTATTATTTTTTTTTGTAAAGCAAACTCAGACTGAAGTTTTATATGGTCGCTTCGAAATCAGTTCACTTCAATAAAATCTGATTGCTTAGCATTACACAAAATCACCAATGAAGGCCTTAGGCTCATTCCTATACAAGCCAACTAAAAATAAAATCAGGAATTAATATGCCCCTTCTAAATATTTATATTAACGATGGTAAGGTTAAAAATACATGCGTTTGAAACCAGCCGATAAAAAAATTAAAAGACCCAGGTAATAGGTTTTATTTTTTACCGGCTCGTTTCAAAAGCATTTATTTTTAACCTTACCATCGTTAATATAAATATATAAAAGGGGTCCCTTTGTTCCTGATTTTATTTTTATTTGGCTTGTATAGGAATGAACTTACAGTCTTCACTTCAATCAGATTTTATTGAAATTAACTGGTTTCGAAGCGACCATATAAAAATCCTTCTGAGCTTGCTTTACAAAATAAAATTTTTATTAATTTTGTGTCATTTGGGTGGATACATACCAGGTTAAAACCCTTGGGGGTCACTATCTAGGAAAGATTAATGTGACTTTTCCTGTGACTTTTTTTCTGTGACATTTTTACCTGCATTTGTACCCATTACACACAGATCTCCCAATTTCCTTGAGGTTAACTCGTATCCAGACTAATAAAAGCAGCAGCATACAGCAGGAGTGGATACTTATAGTATCACAAAATTACTTAGGCTTTCCAGTTGTCTTCTGTAACCTGTTAAAAATACAGCACAGTTTCAGAGAAAAATACATGTAACAATAGACAAGCTACCTTGTGTTTTTTTATGAAGCGCCTGGTGAAAAAAATACACTAAAAAAAGATAACTATGAATAATTTGCTGAAACAGATGAAGAATCTCAGAATTTTTTATTGTAGAATTAACACCCCCCTACTCAAGAAAAATGGAAATGTTTAATTTTTGGAAACTTTTGTTGGTATCCCAACACAAAAGTACATGAAATTAATTATATATTTAATGCAATATCAAACAGAGATAATCATGAACGTCTTCATTAGCCTATCAGTTATTCCCAGACGTTGACACTGGAGCTAATTATCCACTTGAGGAACTAGTCATATTAAGCATATTCACATGAAAACTATCATCATTACGAGATAATCCCCTGACAGACTCAGTTTAAACAGCAAATTTACCTCTTGACAATGAAACGGCTGTGAAAAACACACCACTTTCTGACGTGACACGGACAAGGCTATTTTATGCACTTCCGCAATATATAGCTGCATGAAGTTCATTCTTAATCACCGGAAAAGACGCCACTTTTAAGTGTAGAAATCTATAGACTACCGACATTATGTAACGCGTGTGTAGTAATCTCTTACATTTATTTGACGACCGTTAAAATTGCGCATAAATTCTCTAATTTGATTCTATTTCGACATCTATGACATTTTGTTCTTGACTTTGAAATTGCAAATTTTTAAAGAGCTTCGGTGAAATGAACCACGCTGTTTCACACGGTGATCCAAGAACATGTTGCGTATTCTTTCTTTACAAGTCTTACTTGCTTTAGTGTAGCCAAAAAAAGGCAGTGTTGACAAACACACCCACACACAAAATATGTTCGGTAACAGGAAGTTATACAGAACTATACCACATACAGCACACATCACAATGAAGGAACATTCACCCATAATGAGAAGTAATTGAGCAACCAAAACCCAATCGTCTGGTGAACTATTATCTCAGACAAGACTTTCCCCAGATATCACTCGAGCCTCTACCGGCAATCTCCTCACTCTAACCTGAACCTGACTCTTGCTTATCACAGTCTCCCTAAGCCTGCTTAGCTTCTCACCCCACCCCCCAACCAAATCCTGAGCCTCACTCTTCCTTATCACCCCATCCTCAACATCAACTGCACCCTTGCTTATCTCCCCCAAAACTCAACCTCACTCTTTCTTATCACCCCAACCTCAACTCAGCCTCACTTTTTGCTTCTCACCCCAACCTCTGCTCAACCTTACTCGAGCTTCTCATCCCTAACTTCCAACTCACCCCAACTCCCAACTCAACCTCACTCCTACTTCTCACCCAAAACTCAACTCAACCTCACTCCCACAGAGCTCACCCCAACCTAAAACTAACCTCACTCCTAATTTTCACATCCAACTTTAACTCAGTCTCACTCCTGCTTCTCATCCCCAACCACAACTCAACTTCACTCTCACTTTCACCCCAACCTCAACTCAACTTCACTCCCACTTCTCACCCCCAACCTCAACTCAGCCTCAGTGGGGCGTCAAATCACAACTTAATCTCATGTGAGTTTCTAACTGCCAACTTCAATTCAACCTCACTCCTTCTCACCCCAACCTCAACTCAACCTCTCTTTTTATTATCTCCAACCACAACTCAATCTCACCCCTACTCCTCACCCCAACCTCAACTCAACATCAGCCCTACTTCTCACCCACAACCTCAGTGCAACCTCAGTCCTACTTCTTACCCCAACCTCAACTCAACCTCAGTCCTACTTCTCATCCCAACCTCAACTCAACCTCACTCCTACTTCTCAACCCCAGTCTCAACTCAATCTCACTCCTATAACTCACCCCAAACCTCAACTCAACCTCCCTCCTCTTTCTCACCCCTAACCTCAACTCAACCTCAGTCCTACTTCTCACCTCCAACCTCAACTTACCCTCACTCCTACTTCTTACCCCCAACCTCAATTCCCTCTCACTCCGGTTCTTCATTGGATGGGTTGGTATCATTCTCAGCTAGCACTCTCCTACCGGCCAATGAAAGAATTAGAAAATCTATTTCTGGTGACAGAAATGCATTTCTCGTTATAATGTGGTTCGGATTCCAATAAGCTGTAGGTCCGTTGCTAGTCCCAATTGGCTCTTACCCACAAAATAAATCTAATCCTTTGCCAGCCCTAGGAGAGCTGTTAATCAACTCAGTGGGCTGGTTAACCTCAACATTCATCCCCTCACTCCTACTTCTTACCCCTAACCTCAACTCACCCTCACTCCTACTTCTTACCCCAACCTCAACTCAGCCTCACTCCTACTTCTCACCCCAAACTTGACTCAATCCCACTCATACTTCTGACCCCCAAACTTGACTCAACCACACACCCATTTCTCAAACCCAGACTTGACTCAACCTCACTCCTACTTCTCACTCCCAACTTTGATTCAACCTCATTCTCGCTTCTCATCTCCAACCCACCTCAACCTCACTCTTGCTTCTCACCCCAAACTTCAACTCAACTCAGCCTCACTTGGGCTCACTACCCCCCCAACCTCAATTCACCCTCTTAATACTCATCCCCAAACTCAACTCAACCTCGCGCCTACAGAACTCATCCTAACCTCAGATCAACATCACTCCTCACCTCAACTCAACCTCACTCCTACTTCTTGCCAAAAACCGCAGCTTAACCTCAGCCCTATTTCTCACCCCAATCTTAACTCAATCTCACTCCTACTCCTCACCCAAACCTCAACTCGGCCTCACTTGTTTCTCTTCCCCAACCTCAAATCAGCCTCAGTGGGACGCAACTTAATCTCACTTGGACCTCTCGCCCCCCACTTCAATTCAAGCTCACTCTTCCTCACCCCATCTTCAGTTCAACCTCTCTCCTCATCCCCAACCACAGCTCAACTCCACTTCTCTTCTCACCCTAAATTCACCTCAACCTCATTCCTACTTCTCGCCACCAACCTCAACTCAACCTCAGTCCTACTTCTCACCACCCACCTCAACTCAACCTCACTACTACTCCTCACCCCAACCTCACTTGTTTCTCTTCTCCAACCTCAACTCAGCCTCAATGGGAAGCAACTTAATCTCACTTGAACCTCTCCCCCCAACTTCAGTTTAAGCTCACTCCTCCTCACCCCAACTTCAGTTCAACCTCTCTCCTCATCCCCAACCATAGCTCAGCCTCATTTCCCGTCTCATCCTAAATTCACCTCAATCTCACTCTTACTTCTCGCCACCAACCTCAACTCAACCTCAATCTTCTCACCACCAGCCTCAACTCAACCTCAGTCCTACCTCTCACCACCCACCTCAACTCAGCCTCACTCCTCTTCTCATCCCAATCTCAACACGAGAAACACAGAGTTAACACATATATACCTAATTTGTTGAAACTTTATAAGTAATAATAATGAAATGCACTAAGTAAGGTATAATCAACTTTGACTGTGATTACCATGTACCAAAATAAAATCTTAAATGAAAATCTCTAAACATAAAATTCCAACTAAGTATTGTGATGTAGACTTCCCATTTCATACAATGAATTATTTGAGGTGGGAAAGGCCATAATCATTTTCAGAACATATATTTTCTGGCACCTACTATGCATTTCTGGCAAAAAATAGTGTTTTCCTTTAATATCTCCCATACTAATTACTTGATCAGAATGGTACTTTGGCAAAACACTCTTGAGACCTTCCCCTAATTTTTGATACTATAATGCATTGGCAAATCTCGTTGATTAACGTGTTTACTCTTGGCCTAATAAAGCCTAAGCCAAGTGAATCGGGCAAATAGGTAAAGCAATTCGAATACCTACACTCCCCCGTCCCTCCCCTCGCCTTCCCTCCCTCTGTCTTGACCCTCCTCCTATCCCTCCAGTAACCCCCTTTCCTAGTCTCTCCGGCGTCGCTTACGCTACCTTTTCTCTAACTTGTTATATTTGTTAATAACTGATAGAATTGATATGTTGGATTCTTGTTATAATTCTTAACAACATTTCATGATATTGTTGTATTTCGTCAGGGTGTATAAGGACTTTATAGCCTTTAGCCTGTTTATCCAACTTCATGAACCTGCCCTGAGGGCTTCTTAAATCCTTAAAGTTTCTTGCGATATACGGCTACGACTTGGAAAGATAACCAAAATTAAATCTCATAATACAGCTTAAGACCCATCATACAATTACAAGAGATTCAGATATCTAAAGCCAAGCTTAATTCCTTTTTTAAGGTGTAGACAGCATAAATTGCATTGAACAGTCATGCAGAAGTTATCTTTATCTAATGTATCTCCAATCTGCATTCCCTTTCGTTTTACTGTTATTTTTCATAACTGGGCTACCTTATCTGCTGGTGCCCCTGGTATCTATACCTATTAAGACAAAAATAGTAATAATGATAACAGTTGTAATGATAATCATGATAAAGGTGTTAATGATAAGAGAAGCATGATAAAAATTTCTCTGTCTGACTGACTCTCTCTCTCTCTCTCCCCTAAAGTGAAATAATTATCACCATCAGTTAGTAAAGGAAACAATTGAACAAAAATCACAAAAAATTTATTCATAATCGTCATCACTGTCAAGGAACAGATCATCCTCATCATCACTGTTTATGGTGGTGATTATAGGATCTACAGGTCTTTGGATGTTATCATTTGACAACTATGCTTCCTCGAAGGCTCTGGACCGTCTCATTGCACCGTCCCACGCTTCCCTTGTTACACTAACCTTCGCTTCCTCTATTCTGGACTGTAAATCTGCCCTAGTGAATCGCTGCAATGAGGAATGTACACGTTTTTTCATAAAGCCCTAGACCTGCTCAGTAGCATTGAGCTCAGGATGAGCAGGTGGTAGTCGGACGACTTCATGTCCCCATGAACGGATGATGTTGTCAATATTATACACAGGTAGTGGGCGACTTTGCTTGCAGATTTGTAACAGCTCAGGGCGTGTGGCGTTTGAAGGTAATGGTATCTGGCGGCACGTCAACCGTTTCATGATATCTGCTTTAATGGTGGAGGGTTTGGGCAACGACTATCTTAGCTCAATTGGTTGTGGTAGGATGCATTATCAAGCACAAGCCCTGCTGGCTCAGGCAATGATGGAAGAAGTTGGGACGTGAGCCAACGAACAAAGAGGTCGGCATTCCTTTCGCCATGGTAGTCACCAGTTTTGTTTTTTGTAGGAAAACACAAGAATGATTCCTCAATGAAACCATCTGTGCCTGCAGCAACAAGCACAAAACGCTCCCCTTCTCCAGGAGGGACCTGCCTACTGTAGGTGGCACTTGTCATGGACTGTGTGGCATCAACCCACTCGCTGCTAGGATGCATCCTCGTGGTGAAACATGTTTCATCGATGTATACCATCTATCTCCCCTCCTTCCGATATTCATTAAGTGCTCGGAGAGTGCGAATGCGCCAGCACACTATATCAAGTTTCCTTTTTGACATAAATTTTCCGTTGTGTGGTCTTATAGCAGAACCCCATGTTATGTAGTAATCGCCACACCGATGATTCTGATGTTCCAGCTGGGATGATGCCGTTTTCACGTAAACCCTGTGTCAGACTTTTAATGGTGAATATGTTTTTCTTAGCGAATTCACCATGTACATAGCGGCGAATGGCACCGATAGCGAAATTATCAAAGGCACTTGGTGTGGGTGTCGGGGTACCATGTGTCGTTGACGGGTAATTGTCTGTTCC
>NC_089748.1:65516380-65551380 GCF_040412425.1 Macrobrachium rosenbergii
CAATTGAGAAAATTACTTATAGTGTAGTGGAGAGTGTCCATAACAAGTGGCGACCGTGACAGGATCGTTCGATCCTTGGTATT
The DNA here is from genome assembly GCF_040412425.1 of Macrobrachium rosenbergii. Taxonomy (NCBI): domain Eukaryota; kingdom Metazoa; phylum Arthropoda; class Malacostraca; order Decapoda; family Palaemonidae; genus Macrobrachium; species Macrobrachium rosenbergii. Next base: position 65,516,464 of record NC_089748.1, read on the forward strand.
CACTTGTGTGTGCAAGATTAATGCTTGGGGTTTTTTGTTAGGCTGCATATTTTCACCTCCTTGAGTTGTGTTGGGTAATTTGGTGTTTTGGTGATTTTTTGTGTAAGTTTGATCATCATGCTTACTTTTGATGTAAATGAGCTCCTTAGCGGAGAGGGGTGGCAAGACAGGCTTGCAGAATTAAATAAGGACAAGTTGGAGGAGGTAGCGCACTATTTTGAATTGGAATACCCAGTATCTGTAAGGAAGGGTTTATTGCTGTTGCAAATTTATGACTATGTAAAAACAGTGAAAAGAGAAGGTAAGGTAGAGTGGAGCAGGTTAAAGAGGTTTTGGTGGTCAAGGTTTTGGAGCTCTAAATTGCATTAAAGCAGCTGGATTTAATACTGAGAGAATTTGAAATCATGAGAGAGAAAGAGAGGCAGCATGACATTGCCATGTGAAATGTGGTCCTTTGTCTTCCCCTACCCCTTCCCAAAATAGGTCTGTAGCACCTGGTATTAATTTGGTTGACGCCTTGAAGTTTGTTCCAAATTTTGAGGAAAATAATGTTGTAGGATTTTTTGTGTCCTTTGAAAGGATTGCCGCAAGGTTGGAGTGGCCCCAGGAGTATTGGACTACCCTTATCGAAACAAATTGGTGGGTAGGGCACAAAGGTGTATGTAACACTGGATGAGATTTGTCATCCAGACATGACAGTGTCAAGGCAATTGTTTTGAAAGCCTATGAGTTTGTCCTGAGCGTATGGTGGCAGCACAGGAATTTATAAGGAATGGGGAACAAACCTTTGTAGGAATTCGCCAGGAGCAAAAAGAACAGTATGCTGGTGACTGGTTTAAATCTAAGGAGGTTATGGATTTCGATAAATTGAAAGAATTAGTATTGGTTGAGGAGTTTAAGAGGTGTGTTCCGGACAAATTGAAGGTCCACCTCGAAGAGTTAAAACTTGATATGTTGCAGGAGGTTGCCATCGCTAGTGATGAATATTATTTATCACATAAGAATGAGTTAGGGGGAGTAACTACCAATGTGAAATCTGGTTGGGTAAGAGTAGGGAGCAATAATAATTATACTAATACTAATGGTAATATGGTAAAGGGCAAGGTTAATTATTCTAATAATAATCCTCATTTCTCTCCCAACGGCGGTAATAGGTCCAACTTTTATAATCCTGAAAGACTAAAAGCGATGACGTGTTTCTTTTGTAATAAGAAGGGGCACGTCAAGAATATGTGTTACGCCTTTAAGAAATCGCAAAAGGTTAATGGTAGACCGGTAATGGGTGTAGAAAAGAGAGAGAGAGAACTGGTTCAGGCAAGGACCACTGAACAATGACTAAATAGTTGTAAATCCTTAGAACCATTTCACAAGTATTTATCTCTAGGTAGTGTCTCGTCCATGAATTCGTCTGAGAAGATGCGGGTGCGTATTCTGCGTGACACCAGCGCTGCACAATCTCTAATTCTTCCGGAGGCATTGCCTAATAATTTTATTTGCACGAAGAAGGAATTCGTGTTATTGAGTGGTTTTCCTGATACAGTCAGGTCATATCCTATTGGGAACTTCAATTTAATATGTCCCTCCTTTTCAGGGAATTTAAAATTGGCCATTGTTGACAGATTTCCTGTTAAGGATGTAGATGTAGTTTTAGGGAATGATGTTGCCCTTAAGAATAAAACCTGCCCCATATTAATAAATCCTGACAATGAAGTAGCTGTAGTCACTCGTTCTGGGTCTAGAATTGTTGACGCTGCAGAGTCAGCAATTGATGTAGATTTGAGTAGTTTAGATCGTAGTGATAGCGTAGTTGCAGGAGATTTTGATATTTTGAAGGATAAACCTAATTGGACTATTGAAGAGCTTATTAAGGCTCAGAAAAAGGATTTTCAGGAGCTCCCTATAGAATCAGGTGAGGTGTCTGATTTGACTGTTCCCAAGTTTAAGATAATAAGAAATATTTTGTATAGGGTAAGTAGACCTATGGAGGATAATAATATTGATTGTGAAATTTTGAAACAGATAATGGTTCCTTTTGTTTACATGAATGACCTAATATCTTTAGCTCATGAAAATGGCTTGGCTGGTCATTTTGGCATTCATAAAACTACTGGTAAGTTGCTCTTAAATTATTATTATTAAGTTAAAGGCAGACGTGAAGAAGTTTGTGAATAGTTGTAGCGTCTGTTAGAAGAGTCGGTAAACCAAATCAGTCTAAACCAAAGAAGTGCCTTTATGTCCTATTCCTGTTGTCTCTGAACCGTTTAAGGAGGGTTATCATTGATGTTGTTGGACCATTACCACAAGACTGCGTGTGGAAACGAATATATATTTACTATTATGGATAAGATGTCTTGATATCCGAGGCAATACCACTACGTCCGATAAAAAGTATCAAAATTGTTGATGTATTAATTGACTTCTTCACCAGGATTGGGATGCCTAAAATAATTCAATCAGATTGTGGTTCTAATTTTGTTAGCAAGTATTTTAGAGATAAAATGGCAAAGCTAAATATTAAACATGAAACCTCTTCTCCGTATCATCCGGAAAGTCAAGGAACTCTGGAGAGATTTCATCAAGCCATAAGAATCTATGTTAAAAGTATTGTATGATCCATGGTTGAGATTGTGATAAGGAATTACCCTGTTGTTCGTTTTTCGTTCTGCCCCAAGTCAGTCTTTGGGTTTTTCTCCTTTCAGTCTGGTATTTGGGCACTGTGTTCGTGATTTCATGTTTTTCATCTCACTGAAAATTAATTTTTGATTGGTCTTTAATTTAATGTATTTAAAAAAAACTGTTGGGTGACGTGTCAGTATGCTGCTATTAGTTTAATTTAGATAATTACTTTAATTTTTTTATATTTTAAATTTCTGTTTAAATGTATTCAGGTGTTCCAGAATTAACTTGTTTTCCTCCTCACCAGTGGTTCGCTTGTTAAGCATATTAACAATTGTTTTTCTTTACATGGTCCGTGGGTGTGTGTGGCCCCCTCCCGCTCTCCCCGTGTGGCAGAGGGGTTTGTGGAAGCTCCTGTTGAAGAGCATGGTCAGTCTGTTTCTGGATCTTCAACAGGAGTACTGAACTTGCCTATCTTTGCTGCTACTTTTTGATTATTACCTTCTTGCTGGTTGGCTACCTAAATACCTTGGGATCCACTTTGACCTGCAGTTGCAAGGATTTAACTGCCTTTATTACTCCGCACCACTGATCCAGTATCACTGTCGGTGGGACCTCTCTTGTCCACGGTAAATTATTTATCTATTGATTGTTATTGTGTGATCACGGCCTCTAGTCCACTGCTGACCTATTTGGTGGACCCATTATTTGTCTACCATCCACATCTGCCCGAGTGGATCCTGTGAAACCCTGCCATCAGGAGATTCTCCTCTGACATTTGGGAGGAATTAATGAACCACGGAGGAGTTATTAGTGTATTAAATTTAGTGTGCATCATGGTAGGGTATTCTGGAGTTTTTGACTTTCCTCCTCCTTTGGACCCCCCCTCCTTTTAGTAGAAAGTGTGTTGTGGTCTATCTTTAATTGTGTGAAATTGGTTTATAAATTAAGGGTCATTTGTTTTCATTCAATTTTTGTATCCTTGAGAGGTTCAGGTCGTTGCTTCTGTCTGCAACCTATGTATTAAATTTAATATTTTTATCAGTGTTTATTTTACCCCCTGAATTGGTCTTGCACACAGTTTAATTAGTGGTACAATTCCACCCATTGTGGACTTCGTATCTTGTCTGTGAATACATTAATTAGGAATTGAAAGTACTTATAGTGTAGTGGAGAAGTGTCCACAACAATATATATATGTATATTTGGATATATATATATATATATATATATATATATATATATATATATTTATATATATATATATATATATATATATATATATATATATATATATATTATATATATATATATATTTATATATATATATATATATATATATATATATATATATATATATATATATATATATATATATATATATATAGACTCCTGAGGTTATATGATTTAGAGATTTTTACCTGCCAGCAACAGAAACTTTGTTACTTGGCTTTGAAGTTCCAACTTTATGTAAGAAATCGTAAAAAAAGGAAAAAGGAATGATTTCATGAGCTTAGGGCTCTACTTCATAGAAATGTTACCTAACCATGGGATAAATTGGTATAATTACAAATAAAAGCATTAAAAGAGAAAATGGATAATTGAATAATTAAAAGGCTTGCAACGCCTGAAGATCTTCCTATTGGAGCCTTGAATAATGGCAAGACACAGTCCAAGATGAGTCCACTGCAAAGAGGTCCCTCTGCAAGAGAGATTGACACATTACACGCCAGTAAAAATATAACACATAAAGTGACTCGAGTCTGCACTGAGGGTGCCAAGGACTCGAGATAAATGAGCACTTTAAACTGGAACACTAGAAGCACTGCAAAGGCACTGAACAAATGACACATGGAGGAGAGAAAACAACACTGGCACGATAAACACTTCCAAAGGGCAAACTGTCATGACTGAAAAGAAGGCCTCCTCATTACATTACCTTAGGGGAGCGGGGCTCTGGTGTAGAATGATGAAGGGCGATCACACATGGCACGTTACACAGATTCCTTGGAAGGTCCATTCGAGGATGACTGCAGGACTGGGTCCACTGTTTGAGGAGTACAGTAGAACTGGGTCCGAGTTGGAGGTGGACTGTATATCGGGGCCTGAGTTCAAGGAGGACTGTAGTACTGGGTCCACGTCAGAAGTCTGGTGTGGAAATCTGGGTCGAGTGGGGGAGGGGGGGTGACCTCTTAGCGATTCGTATCACTCACCTGCGCGTGTATGGCTAACTGCAAAGATGTCTCTGTCCAAGGCCCTTTTAAGGTCTCTGTCCAGAGTAGGGGCCCCAGTAATGGGCCCACATGGCAGCGGGCTAAGAATGTGTCACTCATCCAGGTGTTACAGTCATCTGCTTGTATTCCCCAAGGTATTCCTATGGAAAGACAATCCAGCCAGCTCAATCTGCCTTTAAGTAGCTTAGTTGAACTAAGCTGCTTAAGGGAGTGACACTCAGCCTCTCATCCTTGACCCTATTGACCATGCCTTCTGAATGACTGTCCCAGGTAAGAAAAGGGGCAGATCAGAATGTTGATAATTTTAATGTGTTGGTGACTAGGTCAATTGGGGTCGCCTGTGCAGCAATGAATTTACTCTCGATAGCTTAAGGCAACTACAGGCCGGCTTTCAGCGATTACTTTACATTCGATAAATTCAAGGGTAAACTAAGGAAAGCTGAATGGCTGCTATGCTATGACTTCTTGATGATTATAATGTATATGTATATATGCATATATATGTATATATATGTATATGTATATATATGTATAAATGTATGTATATAAGTATATATATGTAGATACATATATGTATATGCATATATATACATATATGTAAGTATATATGTAAATGTATGTATGTGCATATGTACTGTATGTATTTATATTAATATATATATATATATATATATATATATATATATATATATATATATATATATATATGTATGTATAAATATATGTATATATAATGAATATATATATGTATATATACTGTATATATGTGTATATGTATATATGGATATGTATATATGTATATATAAATATATATACAGTGTATATATATATATAGATAGATAGATAGATAGATAGATATATATAATGAATTTATGTATATAAATAAATGCATATATATATATATATATATATATATATATATATATATATATATATATACAGCATATGTGTATATAGCCTATATGTATATATATAAATTTATATATATGTATGTATATGTAAATATACATGTATATATGTATATACATACGTATATTTACATATATGTATATTTATGCATAAATGCATATATAATATATATATGTATGTCTGTATGTATGTATATATATGTATATATGTGTATATACACATGTATATAAATATATATATATACACATATATATGTATATATATATAAATTATATATGTATATACATATACATGTATGTATATATGTATATATACACATATGTATATGTATATATATACATATATATGTATACATATATATATACATATATGTGTAAATATATGTATATATGCCAGAATATATGTATATGTGTATATATATACATATGTATATACACATGTATATATAGATAATCATAAAGTGCTTACCCCATACAAAAATGGGAAAAAGCACGTTAAAAGAAAGAAGAAAGAAGGCTATATATATATACACATATATATATATATATATATATATGCTATATATATATATATATATATATATATATATATATACTATATATTAATGACCTATCCCAGGTCAAATAGGGTCATTCTATTGCTGTACCTGTTTTAAGAACAGCATCAGTCATTTTACTTTTCTAAGATCCTCTGGTAATGGTGGGCTCCATCCTGGGTCAGCTAATTCCTACTTACCCGTCATCTTCTCTCCTGCTCAAATCTACCTTTTCAAACAAAAGGCCTACTGGAATTAAGCATGATATACAAACTAGACTTTATATGCAAATTTAATGAAAATGATTTACTCCACAAGCTACGATCATAAAATGAGTGAATTCACCCAATATAAACGGAAATCATGACTAGAAATTCTAATTCTAAATATTAGTTAATGATTCTAGACCAACCATTACTGGTGACTAACACCTGGTCACCAAACAACGTAAAAAGGTCATAGTTGTTCTAGACCACAATAATGTATGGTATGTTAAATAAACACCACTTCCAAAATTATTTGTCTTCACAGAGCACCAGAATTCCTGTTAAAGCATTCATATATCAAAACTTGAAATGGTGTTAAATGACATCAACACAGAAAAATGTACAATGGAGAACAGAATGGGAAAATGCATAATGGAGACACAGAGGAATTTCACTGCAGCACAACTGGGTATTTCCAGCTAATGTCGGGAAAGATGTGTTCATGAGTTATAGTACTCACTTCTATATATATATATATATATATATATATATATATATATATATATATATATATATATATATATATATATATATATATATATATATAATAATAATAATATATATACTCTTGGAACCCCTATTGACGAGTCCAACACTGCACCACTAACAAATCAGACCCAGTCACAAAATGAGATTCCCAGAGGCGTCTGTTCCTTTGATAATATACCATTAGAGTGCCACAAACACATACGCACTTACACCCATCTCCATACACCTAAGCCATGATCAGAAAGCACAAATGCATGTGTCAGATACCCACTGTATTTAAATGTGTAAACCTCCAGTATGACACAAATGCCTGGGGCTGATGTGTTCTGACAGGCCCAGCATATTTCTTCAAAGTCGTCAAAGACCTAATAGCAGCTTGGTCCACTACCTCTGGGCACGCCTGCCCAGTATAAGTGTCAGTGAAAGTTCCAGAAAGGGGCCGGCTCCAAAATCATAGCAAAACCATGTGCACTAGATGCAAAAATTATTTGTCTGCGCGATTGTTATTCAATAAACGTTCATGTGAACCATCGCTGCATCTTGCATTCTTGATGATCTGTCTTCTGGATGGCCTGCAACTGTACTAGCCATGCCTCTCTTCCACATCTCAAGTCCATTGGCTGATCCAACTATGCTGTTCAAAACTAGGCTACTAAGCCCAGGTTGAATACGGCGCCACAAATCTGCTGCGCCAAACAGGATGTCTCCAGCCTTGACAGTTTGTAGACATCCTGCCCGACATCTCTCCAAAAAACCCTGGGTCTCATGAAGGTGCAGGCGTAAACACAGGCATAACGTAGATGGCCCATATCTAACTTATATCAGCTGAGGTTCATAGAGGCATTCATAAGAGCGCTGCTGCGGGAAGTGGTGTATACTTATCAGTCCGTCATGTCAACAGTCAGCAAAGGGTACCTAGTCTACTCACTGTGCCATACTATTACTGAACTTTAAAACCACTAGGGAAAAATTCGTATGATAAAATTGTGAAACAATTCAAGGCATGCTGGAATTTCACAATCAACCCCAGTTAGGTCCACTAACTTCAAGATACTACCAATACCAATTCTTCCCAGTAAAAATTACCTGAGAACTCACGATATCTGCATTCATTAAGGCAATTCCCTAAACATCAAGAATTTTAATATCTCATAAAGTCATCAAAGTTTTACCTTGGTTAGCAAATCCTGTTGATACCTGCTCAATTCTCAACAAAATAGCAATTGACATACTAGCAGTCACTCCTATCATCATAACTACTACAATTACCAATGGCACAGCCCTCTTACTCATTCTAGAAGAGAACTGAAAAATCTAAATTTGTAAGTCATATTAAAGTCTTCCTAATCATCTGAACCCTAACTGATTTACCCAAACCATAACAGATCAGGCAGATTCCATCCGATATACAAGTACCGCCCCCAGACAATTCCTAAGCAACAGAACACATTCAGAAACCTATACTCAAAGATATTTGCATCCAGGCGGCAGCTACACATCATAATATTCTTACATAATAACACACAGGCCTAACCTCACTACGAAATTAGCATGCCCGTGAATGCAGAGACTTCGGTATAAAACAAAGAAGACTCTCCAAATACCCGATCTCAAGCAGGAAAAGAAAAAACAAACAAACAAAAAGAAATTCATATATCTATAAAACCCTATGGTATTTTTGCCTTACTTTCAACTAAGTATTTACACTGCACAAAAGAACTAAAAAAAAATGAACTCGGACAATTAAAGATTTGTATAACTCTACGGATAATGTCCTCCCAGTTAAAAACAACTACAAGTTATGCCCATTTAAACCCCATGAAAAGAAAAAAGAAGAAAAAATAATCATAACCACAGTACAACCAACAAATTAACCCATAAGATTCCCATTAGCCTGTCTTTTAATTTTGAAGTAAAGTGTCAACCGAGATACACCTGTGTGATAAGTAGAACAATAAATCTATTCCCTTCTTTGCTTCTACAACGAAAGGACAGCTAAATTGGGACCTGGCTTATAGTTTCAACTGATTCTGACATTTATTTCCACAAATACCCTATCTTCCCCCAGCAACTTTAACTCTATCCGCTTTACTGACTCACTGTCTACCATGTCTCGCATTTTTTCTTTTCAGTTTTCCTAGCAAGACACGCATATCTCTCTTTCGCTGTTACCACTAGTGCCTTAGTCGTCTCATCCCCCGATGGAATAGGCAACAAATCAAACGCACCCCACGCTGGGTAACCAAACAGCACCTCATTGGGAGACATTCCAATGGTATCACTAAACACGGAATTAATGCTATGCTGCGCCTATGGAATATATCGATCCCAATTTACATCGTTTCCCCCTACGGTCATCTGAAGGCTTCAGTGACCTTCCTATTTGCTCATTCACATAGACTATTAGCTTCTGGTCTATAGAGAATAATAGTGACCTTCCGAACGCCCATTACATCTGCAAGACACTCCAACGTCTTGTTCACAAAAACCCTCCCACTATCTGTAATCAGAACCTCAGGAACCCCATAACGACAAATACGGTATACCCATTAAAGAATGCAGCTGTTTCATACTTCAACGAAAAAATCTCCACAAAGCTAGTTAACTCGTCAGCAACCACCAACAGGTGTTTATGGCCATAACTAGATTCACAGAGCTTCTTAAAAGATCCATATGGACTCGGCGGGCCCAAGGCCTACTAGGGGCCAGTGCACCCAATTACAAGAAATGACCCTCGATGGCTTACACGCATTACAAACTAGACAACCCCTTACAAAGTCTTCCACTGACGTGACATATTCTCTCAAAGAATTGTCCCATACATTCTGATATGTTTTTACAATATCCAGATGTAGATAGCCAGACCTACAATGAACAATGTCAGAACTGTAGAGTACTAACCTCCTAGGAACAACTATTTCGTCTGTCACCCTTATCCTCACTATTCCTCAGTCTGTATCTATTCTCCCCTAACTAACAAATTACCCTCTAGTCAAGCCCTGCAAAAGGCAGCATATACCCTTCTAACTAATTTCCACTCTAAAAACACTTTTGCTTCTGCAAAATCTCATCCTCATCTTTGCTTAGCTTCGACTAAATATGTCAGTCTCTGCAATCCCCAGATACATAACACACATAAGCACCATCTGCATCAGAAAAACTTCTATTAAGGGCATCCGCTACATTTTGTATGTACCTTAGCTTGGCATCAAAATTCCTGATTGTCAGATACCACCTAGCTCTTTTTGGAGAAAGATCCGGCTTATTAAAAAATCCAACAATGGCTTATGATCCGTAAGAACCTCGACTTGATTGCCCGTAAGTAACATTTTAAAATGTATATGTTAAACTAGACACTCTGACAAGGCCTTTTTATTACCGACCATAACCATTCATTACTACCCTGTGCCTTAAACTTCCCTGCTGTAAAATGCAATCGGATGAGTCTTTCATCGAACTTACCAACATGAAAGGACGTTCCAAATCAGAAAACTTCAACACTGGGGGATTCATTAAGGCGTCCTTAATCTTCTGAAAAGCTACTAGCTGTCCATCTCCCCCATACAAACTGCACATCATCCCTCAGGACATCTGCCAAGAGATGCTAGAATACAAAAACCCTTCACAAATCTACGGAAAAATCAGCCATGCCTAAGAGCCAAATCTGTTTCTTATTCTTGGAGTAAGCTAAATCTACAATTGCCTTAACTGTCATCATTCACTCCTAACACCCTCTTTAGAAATGACATAGACCAAATGCTATCTGCCTCTTGAAAATTACACTTAGCTAATTTTATCTTCAAACCAGCTAACCTAAGCCTCCTAAAAACCTCCCAAAGAGATCTCTAAATGTTCTCTCCAGAATCGAGTGGCAACTAAATATGTCCATATATAGATTTGGACTTCCTAACAATATACAAAACCAGTATTCATTAGCCCAGTAAAAGTCATCGGACTGCTTGAGAGACCAACAGTATCCGAGTGAACTCTCACAATGCTCCTTCACCAACAAGAAACCATGTAATCCCCACTAAGCGATAATTGCAAATACCCTTGCATCAGATCAATTGAAGAACAAATATTCTTGCCACCAATTTCAAAAAATAAATCTGGCAAACACGCCACAGGGTAGCTATCAGGAATAGTTTTCTCGTTCAACTTCCTAAAGCCTACACAAACTCGGACTGAACCATCCTTCTTAGGCACTGCCAACAATGGGAAATTAAAAAGCGAGGAAGTGGGCCTAACAATGCCTTCTTCCTCCTTCTTATTAACCTCTTGCTCTACCTGTTCTCTAATCTTAAAAGGAATCCTATATGAAGGAACAAAAATAGGCTTAGTCCTGTCCTCCAACCGAACCTTGTGTTCTATCACATTTGTTAATCCTAACTTATCCCCTATGTCCGCAAACTCAGAATATCTTCCACACCCTCAGCATATTCTTTATAATCAGCATTGGCCAAATGATCCCTAAAAACCTGCCTCCTTGCCTGTATATCTGCTTCTGAAAAACTACAAAAATCCCCAACAATAGCCATTGAATTATCTTCATCGACCCAGTCAACAAAGTCGATTGCATAAGTTCCCTTCTGGTAATTGCGAACTGAATCATTACAGTTTAGCAATTCCACCCAAGCATCCCCTGAACTCGATGCAGCTATTTTATAGAACCTGTACAACTACCTTCACCTTCTCGCTACACTCACCCACACACATCTATCTGGACATATGCACTCCTTTCACTCAAACTTCCACCAAAGCAACCATACCAGGACCAAGAACCACATCATACGACAAAACCCCCTTATAACACTTCTTATATACCAACACCTGTTCAGCAACCACCCGCAGATTCTCATGTACACCCAATCCATCATCATCATTCAACACACTCACATCCGTCCCCTCATAAGGCACATACACACCAGGCACTCCCACAGTTATACTACACACCCCTGTATGAACCAAGATTTTCCATCTCCAACATGCTGGATGACCCAGTAACAATTTATTCCCCGAAGCAGCCCCTAATATACCCCAAAATGGTTTGTAGAGTTCTACCCCAAGAGACAAATCTCATCTACGTATCCCAAAACCCTTAACCTATTTGTAGACATCACATACCGTCTCTTTAGCAGATCTCAAAGCACGATCTGAAAACATCGATCAGAACAACTCATAATTCATCAAATTTATGGAGGCACCTGCATCTATAAAAACCCTTACGTTTATCCCATGCATAGACCCTTTTACTATTGGCTTTGACCCTGAGGGTTCCCCTACCCTTTTACTACTGGCTTTGACTCCAAGGGTTCCCCTAGAAGTCCTATATCCTAAGAAACACCCATCCAGTTTTCCCTTGCAACTGATCGGTCTTTAGACAATGCCAGCTGATCACAAGATCCCCTCGAAAAATCCGTGTGTAGAACCTTCTTACCCGAGTTACCAAAATTCTGAAATGCAGGCCTACCATTATACTATCTCCGAGACAGACAAGAACACCAGGTATGACCATAACTCTTACAACTGCCACAATATTTAACATGGCAAAATCTCTTAATGTGTCCCTGAATATTACAATTAAAACAACGAACTCATGGACCCTGAGAACTTAACCCAACCATCGACCTTTGGCTATTCCAAACTTCAGCAAAACCCTTCAAACCATGGACTGAATCTCCGCACACTACACAACCATATGCAGACCTAACGAGTCTCTGATCACTATTTCATCTCCTCACTTTTGCAGCTTTCTTCATCGTAAATAAATTCGTTAACTTATTCTTGGCAGATCACAAATGCAAAATTTCTCAAGTCCTGCGAAAGGACACCCCTTACAGAAAAAACACAAGAAAAAACAATTTCTTCTGAATGAATTCCACATAAGAAACCAGAAAGTTAATTCCATTTACTCTACAATTAATCCCAAAAATCAAAGAAAGTACTAATCAAATCCTAATTAAATCCAAAGTTAATTTAACCCACAATTAAATCCAAAATTAACTAAACCAACAATTAAATTCAAAAGAGTAATGAAACCCAAAAAATTAAATCCAAATTAATTAAACAAAATAAACTCAAAATTAATTAATCCAATTAAATCCAAAAATCCCATTGGAAAAAAACAGCACACGAGCACACAGCTGACCACAAAGTAGGTCGGGGTGAAGATTGAGTCTTCAAGGGCAAACAAAAAAACCTCAGAACCCATCTCCCTCCAAGTAAAGAGAATGAGAATCATCCTCGTGTATGAAAACGGAACCCAAGCAGACACTTAAAAAAATGTCTTTCCTCCCTCAGTGCAATGCCTCCCTATCTATCTCACATCCAGAATCTGCCGAAGCACACAGAGAAAACGTTGAGAGCAAAACTTCCGAGACACTTCTGCGTCTCCTGTCGTCAAGGCAAAAAAAAATTGCCAAGTAAGCTTACAGCAACAGCTTCCCTCTTTACATACACACACTTATGTACTCTAAATAAAACACGTACATGTGTAATTATAAAAAAACTCTTAAGAAAATCTAAGAAATGCACAAACACTTATGTAAGAAATGTTTACTCACAGTAACTCAACAAATGTTAAATAAATTGTTACCCGGTTATCAAAATCCCCAGAGATAATAAAATACTCCCTTTATTAAAACCTTAAATGCCGATGCAAGCTGCCGATTGTTGTATAAAAAAAAAAACATATAAGGCAAGCCCAAAATTCAAGTGCCCTGCCTATAGGATGGCTCAGAATGAGAGAAACTCCACCCCACTAATAACATCACTAATACGTCACTCAGGGGATGATGGCACTGCAGCCACCGCCCGAGTATTAGTTGCAGTGCAATAAAGCGATCAGTCTACGTTTGCAAAATTAAAAGAAGTCTCCTTATTAACCTTTATATCCCTCTGCTTGACAGTTACAGAATCTTCTCACAAAGAGAGAGAGAGAGAGAGAGAGAGAGAGAGAGAGAGAGAAGAGAGAGAGAGAGAGAGAGAGAGAGAGAGAGAGAGAGACGCTTGCATGTTTTCGCGTGTTTTACTACACACAAGCGGTCAAGATACCACAATTACACACACTGAGCACATTATACCTACTCAAACATTCCCCAATATGAACTAAAGCCCAAAAATCCCTATTAACATACTAAAACCTTGCGCCCCCATTAAACACACACAGACTCGCGCTTGAGAAAGACTGACTCGCTGTGTCTTAACACCATCTTCCTAACCTGAATTGCTGAACCATCAAAGACCTATTCTGAGATGCCAATACTACCAGTATTAATAAGATATGCCTCTTCGGAAGCGTTAACTATCTATCTATTTACCTGCTTGATTATCTATTCCTGTTTTAACACCTGCCAGCCACTGTTGTGGCGCCCATCCCCAGGTCAAATAGGCCATACTCTATTACTAATACCTGTTTTTGCTTTCCTAAGGTCCTCCTGGTAGCACTGGACCCCCATCCTGGGTCAGCCAAATTTTCTCCCTCATCAACCCCTCTCACTGAACCTATTCTAGATAAGGCCTACTGGAATTAAACACTGATATACAAAACTAGACCTTATCTGCAAATTTAATGAAAATGATTCTGCAAAAGCTACGATCATGAAATGGAGTGAATTCCACCCCTTATAAATGAAAATCACCACTAGATGAAATTCTGAATCACAAATATTCAGATTAATGATCCTAGATCAACCAATACTAGTGACTAACACCCTGGTCACCAAACAACGTAAAAAAGTCATAATTATTCTAGACCACAATAAATGTCATATAGTATGTTAAAATAAAACACCACTTCCAAAATATTTGTCCTCACAGAGTTGCACCCGAAAATTCCTGTTAAAGAAGCATGATATATTAAACCTGAAATGGTGTTGTACATGACAGCAAAACAGAAAAATGTACAATGGAGAACAGAATGGGAAAATGCATAATGGAGAGACAGAGGAATTTCACTGCAGCACAACCAGATATTTCCAGCTAATGTCTGGAAAAGATAAAAGTGTTCATGAGTTATGGTACTCACTTCTATGGCGTCAAATAACACATTTTCCAGTGGCGGTCCTTCAACACTTCACCAATAACAAATCAGACCCAGTCACAAAATGAAGCACCTGTTCCTCTGATAATATACCATTAGAGAGTGCCACAAACACATACACACTCACACCATCTCCATGCACCTAAGCCATGATCAAAAAGGCACAAATGCATGCATCAGATACCCATTGTATCTAAGTGTGTAAACCTCCAATGTAGACACAAATGCACCTGGAGCAGATGTGTTCTGACAGACCAGCACATAGTTCTTCAAAGTCGTCAATATATATAAGTATATATATATATATATATATATATATATATATATATATATATATATATATATATATATATATATATATATATATATATATATATAACTATATATATTTATATATATATGTTTGTATGTATGTATAAGTATCCATATATGTATATATATAAATTATATATTTATATGTATACTTATGCATATATATACATATATATGCACAAATATGCGTATATGATATACATATATACATATATATACACATACATATGAGCCTACATATATATACATATGCATATATATACATATATATACGTATACATATATATATGTTCATATATATATATATATATATATATATATATATATATATATATATATATACATACAGACATAAATATATATATATATATATATATATATATATATATATATATATATATATATATATATATATATATATATATATATATATATATATATATGCATATATATATATATATATATATATATATATATATATATATATATATATATATATATATACATATATACATACATACATATATATACATATATATACACATAAATGTGTATATATATATATATATATATATATATATATATATATATATATATATATATATATGTATATATATATATATATATATATACATATACTATATATATATGTATATATATATATATTTATATATATATATATATATATATATATATATATTGTACTGGAATATCATTGTTCCTAAATATTAGAAAGATTCAATCTCATTCATCCATTCTACATAAAATGTTATTTCATCTCCTTGTGCTATTCTGTCCTTATTACTTCTTTTATTCATGAGTTCTTTTTATTTTAAGCCGTTTCCCCTCTCCTCACTTTTCCATGATAAAATCTATGAGAAGGGCAAATAAATAACAAAGTTGAAATAACATTCCCTTGTAGCATAGCACTCTACTGTTTACCGTACATTTGCTTGATAAGATTTATCTAACGTAACTTTCCATCTAACATGGCAATTTCAGTTAACTTTGCATATTTAACAGGAATACGATGACGCAAGTCCTTGTATAATATTGGTCTGTGTACATGGTCAAAAAGCTTTTGCAATCAACACACCCCATCAGAAGAGTCTTTAAAATTGTACATTGTAGCACAATTTGTGTTAACACATATAATTCATCTGGGCAACTCCTTCCTTTCCTAAAACCAATTTGTTTAAATCTAGATAGTCGCACTCTTTTCCTTCATCCTCTCTTACTCATGTTCTCAGGCTATTTTATATGAAATATACATCACTAAAAATACTCGAATTCTTAGGACGTCTGAGATACAATTTGACTTTTCTAGATGAAGCTGATTTGTCTAAATATCTGTCTACGGTAGAGTTGACCATTGCAAGCTTCAATGAGCCTACCTACACCTACTGCAGAAGCACTGTAGGAGGTTAGCATTGTGTATTAAAGAGAAAGGCTGCTAAACATTTTTACAGAAGTTGTGCATGTGTCTGTCAAAAAACTGCGTTAACAGTTCTCAGTGAGGCTGTGCACCTTTCGGTAACTCTGTATTTGATTGGATCTTCTTCCATTAATTCCGAAATTGTTTTGATGTCTCTAGTGGGTTGAATGCTCCAGATATATATTAATTTGTGACAGGTGTTTATTGATAGAACATGAACTGTGAGACATGGGATCTATGTAACTACCTGACTGCTACCAGTCAATTCATGAACCTTCTCACATTTTCTGGACTTGATTGGATCTAGTACTTATCAGTTCGTAAATTGAGATACACCACTTTAATTCTTTTCTGAGAACACCGAGGAAACCAAATACGTTCCTTCTGATTGTTTTTTTATTAAAATTTTTCTTTTGTTGTGTTATCTTACCATGTGAATAAGTATTTTCTGTATGCTAAAGTCGATGAAATATGCCATCGTAATATACTACTGAAATGTGGACAATGGTAAAGTACAAATAAGCAGAATCCAAAAATGGGACTGCAACGGACATTTAGGAAGACAAGCAGACAATAGAGGAATTCCGTTGGGACATGAATTTTAGTTATGTTATTATTATTATTAAAATAGTTTAACCAGACCACTGAGCTGACCATCAGTTCTCATAGGGCTGGCCCGAAGGATTAGGATGAAATGACAAGTCTAGGCTAGAAGCCTAGCACTGAGACCTAATAGGTCACTTGTCAATGATGATGAACGAAAATGAAAATGAAATTAAAAGCTGTAAAAAGGCATACGCTTTCATACTGGAACACACTCACACAATAAATACATTTAAACTCATGCTTCCATACATACTCACTAAAAAAGGTATATTAAAATTCAAAATAAACTAAGTAAAATCATAAAATTTACTTGTTTTAAAATGCATTATACTGATTGATTGTGTTTTTGATATTCTCCTATTGGTACAGCTTCTCATAAACATTAAAATGGGTGCTGTGGAATGTTAGAAGGTTCTATGACCATTCTTCTATCGGTCCTATTTCAAGAATTTGATGTCGCAGCAGGTTATATTTTGGACATTCACTGATATATGTAACTGTTATCAGCACATTGCAATCTGGGCATTTGGGAAGAGGCCACATGGACTGTTCATTTAAAGTATCAGCAGTAATCAAACAGTATGGCCTATTCGAAGACGTGTCAGAATTACTTGTGCTTGTCTCTCTCTCTGATATGACGAACTTCATTTTCCAACACTGGATTTTCTCTGTTTTAATTTATTATTTTCAGGTTCTTCGTTCATATATTTTGCCATTTTTAACAATATTTGTTTTATATATCTTGTATAGTCACTGATAAGGATGTCTACATTTGTTCTTGTCATATTGGACCGCTTCTTTAGCTGCTTTATCAGCCTCTTCATTTCCTTAATAACAATCCCTACATGGGCAGAGGATCCAACATATTTCAATATTTTTCCCTTATTATACAATTTATGGGTGAGAACTTTATATGTTGTGTACAATATTATTTTCTGATTATAGCTTTGAATAGCTTCTGTAACTCTGGAGTCGCTATAAATTACAAAATTATTATATGAGACTTCTCTAATTATTTTTATGGCTGATACTATTGCACATAACTCTGCTGTAAGTAGAGCTTTATCTGGGAGAGAGAACGATACGTTTTGTTTGGGATACCACAGCATATCACTCTGTGTGTGTTCCCAAGATCCGTCAGTGTATATTGCGTAATGTGGACCTTTTCGGATTATATGCTCTGCAAGTTGTCTATGGTATTATAGGAGTATATGAATGATTTTTTGATAAATATTTCAAGTGTGTACAAATTCTCATTTTATTCACTGTGTCCAGGAGAGCCATTTTAATATTACAGGTAATTGTATATATATATTTAGCGACTCAAACAATCTTCTAGCTCTAATTAGGAAAGAAGGTGGATGATTGTTTATAAACACATCTCTTAATTCAAATAATTTTTTGGTTGGATAATCATTTGTCTGAATTCTCAGAGCACTCTTCATTGTTACTAGCTCTCTATGGAGAGACAGAGGTAGTTCACCACATTGAGCTTGTAAAGATGTTGGTGATGACCGAAAAGCTCCTGAACATATTCTAAGGCCCTCATTATGAACTGGGTCTACCGTTTTCAGCGTTGCGTCTGATGCCGAACCATATATTTCACTTCCATAATCAACGATAGACAGCACTGTTGCTTTATACAATGAAGTAAGGCTATGTCTATCGGCTCCCCAAGTAGTGTTCGACAGTTTTTTAATTAGGTTTAATGCTCTTTTACATTTTGGTTTCATGTATGTTATGTGGGCTTTCCAATTCATGTGAGTGTTCGACAGTTTTTTAATTAGGTTTAATGCTCTTTTACATTTTGATTTCATGTATGTTATGTGGGCTTTCCAGTTCATGTGAGTATCAAATACTAATCCTAAAAATTTTGCTGTTTGGCCAATTGGTATACTATGGTTTCCGATTTTTAAGTCTATTACTTTTCCTTTTTCCGTTTTTGTTTTATAAAACATGATTGCTTCCGGTTTTTATCTATGGAAAATTTAAAGCCTACAGATAAAGCCCATTCATCTGGCCTACACTATGCTTTTATTAGTGATTCGTTCTGCATGTTTTATTCGAGATGCTGAATAATATATGGCAAAATCATCCATATACAGGTTACTTTTAATACCAATGGGTAGATTTTTACTGATATCATTAATTGCTAAAGTACACAGTGTGCCACTAAGGACGCTTCCCTGTGGAACTTCATTTTCAAGAGGAAATGTTCTAGATAGAACATCATCAATTCTCACCTGAAAACTGTAATTTGTCAAAAAGTTTTGTATAAACCTAGGTAAATGTCCACAGATGTTTTTGTTTTGTAAAGTTTTTAATATAGCATACCTCCATGTAGTATCGTATGCTTTTTCAGTGTCAAAAAAGACAGCTACAGTAATTTGTTTTCATTCAAAACCTCTGCGTATATGGTCTTCTAAGTTACAGAGAGAATCTAATGTAGATCTGTTACACTGTGACCCGAACTGAGTGGGAGTTAAAATTTTATTTTTTCTCTAATGTGCCATGTTAGTCGACATTCTATTTCTCGTAATTTACCTTTAAACAACTTGTTACAGAAATTGGAGCTTATGGTGTTTACATTACTGGGATCTTTTTCCAGGTTTGGGGATTGGAATAATTATATAGCTTTACGCCATTCATCAGGAAATAAATTTCTAACCATAAGTGGTTATAAAAACTCTAACAAGTATGTCTTTGCCAAAGGTGCTAAATGGCATATCATTTCGAAACAAATATTGTCTCCAGGGACAGATTTATTACTGTTCAACAGAACTAAATTCTAGCTCTTCCCATATTCAATTTTCTATTATAATATATATCTTCTACTGTTTCAAAATTTATTGTTATTAATTCTATATTATTTTTTCTTTGTGCAGGAAATGCTCATCTAAATTTTTGTTGCTACTTACTTTGTTAAATTTTCACCTATTACATTACTAATTTCTTTGTGATCAAGTATTCTTTTCCATCTTTTTATTATGGCATGCCTAGGTGGTTTAACATGGGTACCATTTATTTGCCTGAATTTTCCCATATTTTTGTATGGGAGTATTTTTAGAGATCTGATACATATTTTTTCGAATGATTCTTCCTTGAATTACTTCTCTTTTAAACTTTGCAGATATTTTATTATACAGAGGTTTTAATGTATCAATTTCTAATAATAATATAGTCCAGTTTTGTAAGGTTCCTTCTAATATCAGTAAGTTTGTTTAATTTACTGAATTTTCTATTCAAATATTTAGTCGTCTTCCAATTTGGTGTTTTATTTTTATTAATTCTGTTAGTTTTCAGACCACCATAGGACTTTGTGTTTTGTTGGATGAGATTTGGATTTTGGTATTGCTTTATCAGCAGCATTTGTAATGAAATCAACAAGAAATTTATTAGTTTCATTATGGTCTTTCAAATATTCAAATGGTGGGATATTCCTGGTATGGAAATTCATATTGTTCGCAATCTGTTTTATAAATGTTATATCGAGGGGGCATGTTTGGTAGAGGTTATTTTTGTAATAAAGAAATTAATATGGGGAAATGATCACTTGTATGCAAGTCGTCTACCGTATTCCAGTACAATCTGTCTACTATGTTTGTTGTACACAGAGTTAAGTTGATTGAGGAATATGTTCCATGTGTTTTAGAAAAATATGTGCTGATTTCGTTATCATTTATACAGCACATGTCATATGAATCTATGAATTCCTCTATTTTATTTCCTGCTCTATTTGATTCTGTACAATTACGGTCCCATATTGGGTTGTGGGCATTAAAATCACCTACTATTAACGTTGGTTCCTTAGTATTATTAAGTAATTCTTTGAGTTTGTCAAAGTCATAATTTTTATTAGGATGATTGTACAAATTATGAATTACATAATTATCGTTTTTTATTCGTATTCTAATACTCGACGTTTGCAGATCAGTAAAGTTTACAGGTACTTTGTCATAACATACTTTGTTATGTACAGTACATATATAGCAGTACCTAAATTTCCTTCTCCCTCTCTTGATGCAGATGCTAAGGTATATTTACCTATCGTTAATATTGTTTTGTTGACATATTGCAAACATAATATCATTGGTTCATATTCTTTTAATAACCGTTGTATTTATCCTAGGTGTAATCTGGTCTGTAGACCGCTTACGTTCCATTGTATAATATAACTACTGAAAATATTTTTTTATAGCGGTCGGGTTTTATTCTCTTTTGTATTATCAATTTGGAATTTTCTAATAATTTACTCGACATTCATCTGTTTTCCTTATAATAGACTAAGTGCTCAATGCACACGCACCCTTTTTCATGGGTACTCAATTCTGTGGTTTCTTTTTTTCTATATTTCATAAAGTTTCATATAATATTTGTTAACCCATCTTTTGTTATGTTTTTGTTATTGTTGCACAATGCAATGAAACAATCATTACATCCACAAGAGTTGTCATGTATATTTCTTTCTTTATTCGTTCTTGTTGCACCAATTATTGGTGATGGGTAATCTCTTCTCCTTGACATATTCATTATTGTCTAGATGCGATTGTCTTCCACTTCTTCGGTATTTTAGATATCAAATATCCACTGGTTTTACTATTATTTTAGGAGATAATGGTATATTCTTAACTTGTTTTTGTTTTGTTCTTTCTTCGTATCTTTTATCTTTGATTTAACCAGTTTTCTCTAACAATTGTTGGTTTCTTTGTTTTGGGTAGTGTTCTTTCCAATGGCCTTTTTTTATCTTTAATTTCCAGTCTGTCAGTCTCTCCTCTGTTACTTCGGTAACCCTGTGTTCCCATTTGCATCAATACCTCAAATGAATTTGATAAACATATCCATATCATTTGTACCAGTTTCTTTATTCTTTACCATTTTTATTTTTTTCCCTTGGGCATTAATTTCTTCTTGTGATTTACTTTTCTGTGCTTCGTTATTTCTATTTCTATGCATTTTTGTTTCCTTACTGGTTCCTGTTATTAAAGAATATGTACAGTATGTTTCTTAGATGGATCTTGCATTCCTCTCACTTTTAATTCCAATTTAGCCTCTTTGATAGACATCCCTGTTCGTTCTTGTAACATTTTCAATTCATTACACATTTTGGTTCACTACACTTCCATTGTGTGGCATGTTCGTCAGATCCACAATAAGCAAATACAGGTTCATTACGACAGTTTTTCTTTGTGTCCATACTTACTACAATTTTGACATTGTAGCGGTTTGGGAACATGAGGTCTCAGTTCTCTATTTTGGCCCAAAATTTTTATTTTTTGAGGTAAATCTTGACCCTCAAATTTTATTTTTGCAATTCTTAATGCTTTATTATTGTATCATTAACATAATAAACTTTATAATACTATAAGGATATATTTGTTTAAAAAATGTTGATGTGGGTTGGAGTGAATTGTAACTTAGTGCGCATCTGGAATATCTTTTGTCTTACCCAGATCTCAGTGTCCTTTTGATTGTAGACGACTGCCATCAAATTGCTAATCACTCTAATTTTTTTGCCTATTGTATTTGAGTGGTGGTGGCAGGTGTTAATCTTGTAGATGTAGACACAAAAATGAAGTCAGTGACATATAAGGCCGGCAGGTGATGGGATATTTGTGTTTGGCAATCTCCTACTGGGGTTCAAGGCCTGTGATAGTGAGGCCATTGAAGTGATGGAGTGCAATACAGTGTATTATGGATGTTATATGATATTTCAGTTGATTACTTGCCAATATTAATTGGATTCTATGTATATATACAGTAATGTTTAATGATATGAGTACATTTAATTTGATGCCGAGTGCTTTAGTGGCTACAGTACCATAATTTACAGTGGTATTTATTTACATTGCTAAACATAGTTATTGTTAGAAATATACATATCAATATGGATTGTTCATGTACATTACTAGAAGGGTTTTATTAAGGACAAATATATTTTTTTGATAATTAAATCGGGAAAATTAGGGAAAATTCAAGATTTGTATAGCTGGTTGGATTGTGTTATTTTTTATTACATGGAATATATATTTCAGGTTGAAACCTATCGTTGGCAATAAAAATTGTTACTACTTATGGTCCATCCTTGAACCTCCCAGTACATTTCAACTTCAACCGCCATGGGTGTGCAAGAGGAACTCGTCGCCCTGAAGAGGAAGAGGGCAATCAGCAAAGGAAGTTTACCAGGAAGGTAACTATATTGCAATGAAGGAATAAATCGAGGTGATTTATCAGTGTTTACGAAGAACTATGAGGAAATGGTTGAAGCCTTTAAATGCCTAGAGTATCAAAATGATGAACTGATACAATTTATATGTGAAAACGAGGATAAGCTAGCCGGTAGTAATTTAGAAGAAGCAGCCCAGCAATATATTCTGGACAGTGAAAGATTAAAATGTGAAGTAAGTGCAAAAATATTCAAAGGTGTCCAGGATGTAAAGGCAACAGATAAATCGAAGGTTAAGGTAAAGAAATTTGAACCACCAATGTTCGAAGGTAATTTAAGAAACTATCCAACTTTTAAGGAAGATTATGAGAATTTAGTTAAGAGTATATATGGCACTGATCCATATGCTCTCAAATGTCCTAATTGAAGCACTTCAAGCAGTGAAGGGCTCAGAGGGTAATTATGATGAAATGATTCAACGTTTGGATGATAAATTTGGGAATTCAAGAAAGATTGTAGACTTAGTGGTTGGTGAGCTTAGGTCTCTAAAGAAAATTTATGATGATGATACCAAAGTTTATCAAAATGGTCGATCAGGTTGAGCAATGTTGGCTTGATTTAAAAAAGGTAAATCTCTCTGATGAACTTAATAGTGCAAACGTTGTCAGCCATATAGAAAAGGTTTTACCTTCACTTCAAAAGAGAGAATGGGTAATTAAAGCAGATGAGGTATCAGTAACTAGCAATCTGTTTCCTGAGTTGTTGAAGTTCTTACAGAAGGAGAGAAAAATTTTGGAATATATGAATTCTAATGTTAGGAGTAGCGGTAGTGATAATAAGGCAACAGTCCATCATGTTGACAGCACAGTTGAGGATGAATCCCGGAATTGATAAAATTGGTGGCGTCGGAAGACAAAGTATAAAAATAAAGGAATTTGAATCTTGTATTAGCAGCAGAAATGGTGAAGGGTATTAAACCTAAGGCAGATAGTAAGGGGATAGGATGCCTGTTACACAATTCAATTGGTCATGAGATAATAGAATGTCATAAATTTAATGGTTGTGGTAGCAAAGAAAGATTTGAGATTATAAAGGGTAATGGAATATGTTTTAGGTGTCTAAGGGGATATCATCCTGCTCGTAGCTGCAAGGTGGGTACATTGTGTGATGTCATCATTGAAGGTAAAGGGCCATGCAATCGTAATCATCATCCACTGTTGCATTCCGATAGAGTAGAAAATAGTATTCACAAAGCGATATCAGAAAAGGGATTTGCAGTGTTGTTGAATATCAGTATGGTGAATAGTAAGAACATGCCTGTTAATGTACTGTGGGATCCAGGAGCGGATATTTCATTTATAACAAATAGGATGGCTAAGAAATTGGGTTTAAGTGGAAAGCATATATTTATCCGCGATCAAAGTGGGCAATGCAGTTGAACATCACTCAAGCAATGAATATTGTGTACCACTAGTGATAAATCTGGTAAGGTTTGGAATGTGAATGCTGTTGAGTATTAATGAAATAACAGCCAAAATCAAGAAAGTAGACTTATCAGGAGTATCTGAACTTTTGAGGGAATATCAAACTTAGAAGCTGAATCGCCCACATGGGAAAATTGATATGCTTATTGGTGCTAATTATTGTGAAATATTGCCAAGGGTTGTTGAAACAAATAAGGGTTTCCAGTTGCTAGAAAATCAGTTTGGGTTCAGCATACGTGGTAGACATGATGAAATTACCAATCAAGTTAATACTAGTAATCATGTGTTTGTGAGAATTCATAAACTTTCAAGTTCAGTAAATTTGAATGAAATCAATATTGAGCCAACAGAAAATCTAAAGGATCAGTTAGATAAATTTTTTGCCATAGAAGAAATGGGAACAAGGTGTAATCCACAATGTATCAAATGTATGTGCAGAGGTGTCCTGGATTAATTATGTAAAGTTGAAAGAAGGAAGAAATGAAATTGATTGAGGAAGGATTAGCATTATGGCGAAGCAGAAGCGCTGGTTTATGCAGGCATCCTTGGATAAGAAGTCCAAATCATTTGAAAAAATAACATAAAAGGTAACCAAATGCCGGAGTTAAGAACAGCTTAGAGAATAGATTAAAGGGAAACTTGGGAATGAGTATGCAATGAAATATCATATAGAGATTGAAGATATGGTTAGAAGGGGGTAGCTAGAGGAAATTAACTAATAAGGAGATTCAAAGTGGCCTTTGATTCACTATATTCATCATCATCAGGTGTTGAAGCCAGAATCTAGTTCAACCCCAGTGCGCATTGTCTTCAAATCTTCAGCATCTTATATGGGACAGAGTTAAACGATTTTTTTTTGGGCTAAAGGCCTGATATTTTGACAGTTTGCTGGGGTGTTGTGTAGATTTAGGCAGAGATATAGCCATGATGGGTGACATAGCAAAGATGTACCATGTACTGTAAAACTCAGCACACTAGATGAACATACACATAGATTTGTATGGAGGGGACTTGGATGATAGTAGGCCACCTGATCCGGTATGTTCTTACCACAGTAACATTTAGAGATAGGCCCAGTGGTACTATAGCTATGGTAGCTTTGAGACATACAGTAGAACAATTCGGTAAGGAATCCCCGGAGGTGCAAGATATGATTCTTAATAATACGTATGTAGATGATATACTGTATTCTACTGATGCCATTGAGAACGCAATCAAATTAATACAGGATACTGAAAGGGTATTGTCGCAGGGAAGTTTCAGAATAAAGCACTGGATAGTCAGCGGGCATTATGAAAACTGCAATATAAGAATAACAGAGAATCTGATGATGAGAAAATCTTAGGTTTAAAATGGAATCCTGTAGATGACTATTTTTTCCTTTGCTGTAAGAATCAGCACACCAGAATAGAAAGGTTAGGAATTGGTCCAAATTTAGATATAGGTGAATTTGATTATAAATTTCAGAAATATTAACACGCAGAAAGATATTGAGTCAAAATTGCATCGTTGTATGATCCATTAGGGTTGGTTATACCAGTATTACTCAAAGCTAAGATCTGGATGAGATCCATGATTTTCAAAAAGTAACTCAAGATGGTGGTGGAATCAGGTGGGATCATGATGATTCCATGATGAACAGATGAAGCGTTTTTCAAAAATTATGGACTGAGTCATTAACTTTTAGGAACCATATTAAGCCATCTAATAATGCTTTTGGTAAGCCGAACCTAGTAATATTTTCTGATGGTAGCACGCAAGCATATGGGGCTTGTGCATATGTGAGGTGGCAAATCAGTGATAATAAGTTTGAATCAAGTCTGATAATGGCGAAAAATAAGATTGCACCAGTGAAACAAATGTCTATTCCTCGTCTGGAATTATGTGGTGCTCTCATAGCTGCTAGGATGAGAGAACTCATAGTAAAGGAGTTTTCATGGGAGTTTGAGGTCAGTCTATCCATAGTTGACTCAACAATTGTAAGATCACAAATTCAAAAGGAGTCCCATGGATTCAACACATTTGTTGCTGTACGCATTGCAGAGATACAAATAAAAACTGATTCAAGGGAATGGTGGTGGGTTGATTCAATTCAAAATGTTGCAGATATGACCTCTAAACCGTGTAGTCCAGAAAAAATTGGTGAAAATTCTGCCTGGCAAAATGGACCAAAATTCCTAACATTACCAATTTCAAAATGGCCTATCAAACAAAATTGTGAAAATGAACTAACTGATAGAGTAGGTGTTGTCATGGCTGTTGCTAAAGTAAGTCAGAACCATGTTATATACATGATTGATGTTAATATATTTAGTGATTATTACAAACTACTAAGAGTTACATGCAGGGTAATGAATGTTTTCAAATGTAGATCCTTCAAGGGCATGCTGATGGAACCAACAGTTCAGGAATTAGTAAAAGAAAACCAGAACTAATGTGGGTTAGAGAAATTAAAGGGACATGACTGATTGGAAAGTGAAGTTCAGAAGATTAGGACCTTCAATTAGAATGGAGTCATAGTAGTAGGACAAAAGAATTTCTGATGTAGCTAAGGAAAATTGGAATAGAGAAGACTATATGTTGCTACCAGTAAATCATCCAGTTACTAGATTGTATATATCATATGTACATGGGGTTGACCATGCAGGCATAGAGACTACTTTGGCAAAATTACAAAGAAAATTCTGGATTCCAGGGGCCAGAAAAATAATAAAGGCAATAAAAAATCAATGTGTGACATGTAGGAAGTTAACAAAGAAATTAGAAGACAATGCATGGGTCAAATGAGGATAGAAAGAATGAAACCTGCTCCACCTTTCTATTACACAGCCATAGATTTGTTTGGACCCTTAACTGTGGGACACAGTTAAAGAGAACTCACGAGGTAAAGCCTTTGGTGTTATATTTAACTGTTTCATTTAGTTACTAGAGCTGTTCACTTGGATTTGGCTGAAGGGTACAGTACTGATGATTTCTGACCACATTTCAAAGGTTGTGCTATTAGAGGAGCTCCTAAAGTTATATATTCAGATAAAGGGAACTCCAGTTGATATCCAGCAAGCAAGAAAATAGAAACCATTGGAGAAAAGGAAGGGGTAACTTGGATCTTTAATATGCCTAGTGACGCACCTTGGTATAATGGGGCAAGTGAAGCACTGATCAAATCTGTCAAAAGGTGTCTTTGTATTAGTGTGGGAGATTCTGTGTTGAATTTTGGAGAGTTACAAACTGCTTTGTTTGGTATTGCTAATCTGATGAATGAAAGACCAATTGGAACAAAACCTGGATTTAGTTTAGAGTTGGGGGGCTACCTCTGTCCCAATGATCTGTTGCTTGGTCGGTCCACTTGCTTTTGTCCAAGTGGGATGTACGATAGTGGGGATCACAAAGGAAGTTAAGTTTATACAAAGTATAATAGAATAGAATCCTTCTGGAAAAAGTGGCAACGAGACTATTTTCCATCATTGTTAATCAGGCAGAAATGGCTTTCAACAAGGAGGAATGTAAGAGTTGGAGATGTGGTACTTGTGCAAGATAGTAATGTTGTGAGGGGGGCATGGAAACTAGCACAGGTGATTAGAGCTGATCCAGGACAAGATGGCGTTGTCCGTGATGTTGATTTAAGGTATAAGATTATAAAGCATGGGAAGGGATATGATGGTGAAGTGGATAAGATTATGTGTAGATCAGTACACAGGTTGGTGGTGTTATTACCAATAGAAGAACAATGTAATCATACGTAGTTTACCCTATTGGATAGGGTATCGATAATTTGTCACTAATGGTGAAGTGTATCATTAACATGTCAAACTTGCCATACTATAAGGATATATTTGTTTAAAAAATGTTGATGTGGGTTGGAGCGAGTTGTAACTTATTAAGCATCTGGAATATCTTTTGTCTTACCCAGATCTCAGTGTCGCACGGTTAGCGGGCGAACTGCCGTAAAATTTGCTAACCACTCTGGTACTGCCTATTATGTTGAGTGGTGGTGGCTGGTGGTGGCAGGTGTTAATCTTGTAGATGTAGACACAAGAATGAAGTTAGTGACATATAAGGCCGGCAGGTGATGGGATATTTGTGTTTGGCAATCTCCTACTGGGGTTCAAGGCCTGTGATAGTGAGGCCATTGAAGTGGGTGCAATACAGTGTATTATGGATGTTATATGATATTTCAATTGGAATTGCCTTATTGGTAATTGGATTCACATGTATATATACAGTAATGTTTAATGATATGAGTACATTTAATTTTGATGCCGAGTGCTTTGTTGCTACAGTACCTGTAATTTACAGTGGTATTTATTTACATTGCTAAACATAGTTATTGTTAGAAATATACATATCAATATGGATTGTTCATGTACATTACTAGAAGGAGTTGTATTAAGGACAAATATTTTTGATAATTAAATCAGGAAAATTAGGGAAAAATTCAAGATTTGTATAGCTGGATTTGGATTGTGTTATTTTATTACATGGAATATATATTTCAGGTTGAAACCTATCGTTGGCAATAAAAACTGTTACTAATTATGGTCCATCCTTGAACATCCCAGTACAATTATTTTGTTTACTTGGTATTATATATACCTCACAGTCTTGGATTTTGGTATATCTCATTTTAAGAGAGTCCAACAGTATATTTTTGTTAACCGGTTCGTCATTATTTTCAGGAAGTACAATAGTACCCTGAATGCTGTTCATAGTGTCATGCTTCTTTACTTTTATATTTACATTGTCAACACTTTTTATTGATAGATAGTCTTCAGACTGGTTTTGTTGTGGCTTCTATAAGCCACGTCTTCATTTTATTTGTCTAAACGACATTTCTGTCGTTGAGTGTCTTTAATAAGAGAAGTTTTCCAACTTCAGGGCTGAGATTTGCTGTTCTGTTTCTTGGTTGAAACCTTGACCAACTTCTACTTCCAAAGAGAGGGGGAGTCAGAAGTGAGTCAAGGTTGGAGTCAAGATGATATTTACTTTTTTGTTGTTGTGTGCTGGAGCACTAGGTTCCAGTGTGATTATATTTGGATTCTTGTTTGTTTTTCCAAAGAAAGGGTGTTACAAGAGGTTCCATCGGTCGTCATCTGTACCGAAGTCACTACCATCAAGGGCCCAGGGTACTCGAATCTTTATTTTCACTTTGCAAAGATTTGAGAAGGAAAAAAATAACCTGAAAACCTTAAAAGATATCATCAACCTGTGGAGTTTAATCTTCCACTAATGGCACAAGTGAGAGCAGCTCCCAAATGTCACTCCTACCCTACCCCAAAGGGATGGCACAACATGATTAAGTGGCCCAAGTGTAAGCCAAACCCGCTTGCTAGGACTAAAGAGTATTACAAGAATACAATCATCCCCATCCTAATCATGTTATGGGCAAACCGGATGGGAATGCCAGAGTCTATCATAGAACCGAACCCCCCCTGGAATCCGTGGTCAGTCCTAACAAATAGTTCCGCCTTTTGAGCTACCAATCTGTGGTAACTCTCGAGTCTGAACATTATCCAGGCAGTTGATGGTCCTACCACAGTTCTCACTATTTGGCTTCGGATATGAAGCCCATTTCAACTATGATATCTTTCCTGTTATCGGGTCCAGTAAATTTTACTAAAGTGGAAAATTCACAAATTTAATCCAAAATAATATATGATGGTATATGAGACTCTTGGACTCGAACCCAGAAACAAATTCCTGGGGTTCAAGAGCCCCCTCACCACGTCAAGGTGGTCTCATGTCGAGGGGGAATTTTAGTTATGTTTACGATGTAGATGAATATTCGACAGATACAATATCCTACTCCAGTTAACTGCATGACGTCACTTTATCCAGTGTTTCTCGAGTATCATCTTTTCCGAACTCTCATGTCGACGCATCCCAATCTCGGAAAAGTCTCGGAAAGATTCAACTCAGAATCAGATCTTTCTATCTACAAATGATACTCAACAAACCATCAGTCCCTCAAGAATATGGTCCTCAAAACGAGAGGTGAGTCAACACTTTAGCGTATACTTTGTTACTCTGACTTTTCTGTACCGCTTAGTTTGACATCTGGTGTAGAATTCTCTCTCTATGTACCGACCTATCGTGCATATCTCTCTATCTATGAGCGTATCCGTGTGAGATTCTCGCTCTCTGTCGTAAGCGAGGGACCAGATGCTCATTTGTTTAGGAAACACAACTAAACATAAAATCAAAATTTGATTTCCTTCACTTACTCTCCCCGAAGACCCATCGATGTTTTATACACGCTAATGTTGTAACAGAATAGTTAAAATCTGGTGTAACAACAGTGACCTTTGACACCACCTGTTTTTCTGACGTGATCTTGTCGTTGAATGGTCCATGATTTTTCTTTTTTGTGTTGAGAGAAGCTTGAAATTTCCGTTTCAGTATACAAGTGATGTTTGTCTTTCAATCACCACTTATGACCAACCGAAACTTTTCATTTTGAATTGCTACTGAGTTTTTCCATAACTCAATTACACCATTATACTCTGATTTAAAATAAAGTCTTGGAGGATGTGTTATGAGTGCGTCCGTTATATATTTTCTTAGACAACAGTACAGTAGTTTTTTTACCCCATCGGTTATGTTGGTCAGGAAAAACAATGATGAAAAATCCTACATAATGGTTACTTAATAACGATTGTAGGTTCCTACTTCCTATTTCCAAAGTATCGAACAATCTTTAACATGATCGTCGAGTCTTCATCGATACTCCCCAGAAGTTATTCTTCTTGTCGGGGTCACCCGGTGAATGTGAAAGGTTTCATCAGCATCTCTCAAACATTGGTAAAGCATCACTCGACACACAAAAACGGACACTTGTAAAAACATGACTTTGCCCCTTCTTCGATAACATCCGTAATTCATATCAGTTTGCAGGGAACACAATCTGTTTGTGTTATCCTAAGATGAACAGGTAAATATTATTCCTTTTGGCAAACGCAGCGCTGCAGATTAAAGCGAGTCAGAGGGTTTGCGGTGAAAAGTTTTCACTCTGCAAGTAGCGAATGCTATTATCATATCAAATGGCTTTACTCGTAAAAACGTGTAGAACGCGATGGGCGACT
This sequence comes from Macrobrachium rosenbergii, assembly GCF_040412425.1. NCBI lineage: Eukaryota > Metazoa > Arthropoda > Malacostraca > Decapoda > Palaemonidae > Macrobrachium > Macrobrachium rosenbergii. The sequence continues at coordinate 65,548,633 of NC_089748.1, forward strand.
GGTATTCATTTCCATTCTCCTCTCGTTTTTGTTTTCTCTTCTCTCCCACTTCCTCTTTGTTCCTAAGTGTATCATTGCTTGAATTATTATTCAATTGCTCAAGCATTAATGTCATTTTTATCAACAATATAGCTATCCATTATCTACAGAGTATAATTCATATTTCTAGATCGGAAGTAATGCAAACCGCATCTCTAAAAACGTTACATCTGTAGTGATCCAAAGTATTCTGTTTGTATTGGCTGGAGTTTTTATGTGCGCTATACTTCTGTTCATAATGTACGATAATTGGTTTTGGAACGGATGCTAAGTGACAAATTATTTGTAAAGCTTAATGAGAAATCAGTTAACCGCGTATGGCCAAATTACACAGAAAAAAGGCTATGATTTTTTATCAACGAACTGAAAAATGTAAGGACAGATGCTATGGTGACCCTTACCCTAAAATATTTTTGTCAAAAGTCGTATTTAAAGTAAACGAACAGAGTCATTCATAAAACTTACAACACATGTACATAAATGTACATATATATATATATATATATATATATATATATATATATATATATATATATATATATATATATATATATATATATATATATATATATATATATATTGAAGAGGCGGAGGTGTCTCAAAAAACTCAACAATGCAATGCAGGCAGGAGAAGCAGACCAACAGTTCAGAAATCATATTTATTTAGTTGCAACGATTCGCAGCCAACATTTTCCAGCAACAAAGTAATACCTAGCAGGAATAAAATAAAGTGACAAATATTAAAATACACAAAATAAGTTACACTACAACAAACACGGCTAAAGAAAATATGAATGAGGCCAACCCGTTAAGTGTGGAGGCAGAGGAAGGAGCTGACCAAAAGAAACATAAACAGTTTACGAGATAAAGAAGGTGTAGTCGTGGCATGGGTGTTCAGCAGGGGACAGTTTTTAATAAGCAATGATTCACTAATTGTTAAAAGCTTACATGCTTTTCAGATGGAATCTTTGCGCTTATTGGCATGATCCCTTATGTTGGAAAAATTCAGGATTTGAAAGTTTAGTGCCAGTTCTATAGCTGACAGCTCTGCTTGACTGTCGATTCCGGACATTAAGTAACCTATGCTTATCGATCAGTATAGGTTCTCAGTTGCACCGAGACAAGTAAACTTATAAATAACACGAGATAATCAAAGATCAAAACGTGGTCTTTGAAGCTGAAAAGGCTGCCGATATTCAGTGGGTATGTGTATAATTTTTGATTTTATACGACAGGGAGAGAAAACGGGATGTAAGATTGGAGTCCATTATTAAAAACTGTATCACCGAATAAAGGAAGACTGGAATAGAAAGGTAACTGAGGAACGTGAGGAGTAGGATGGCGTGGAACAAAAATATTATTTAAAAATTTGGAATGTGTTTAAAGAATAGTAGGTGGAAAGCTTGGCTGCTGCTAGAAAGTATTTGCAAGAACATGAATTTTATTGTGGAAGCTTGTCAACTAGAGGGGATAAACCAAGGTTCGGTGAAGCATGGTTAATACGGCATTAATCTTAAAATCAAGGGAACAAAAACTATAAAAATTTATACCAAGACCAGTGAATGTTTTTATTTTTTAACAGGAGTTGTTAGTCTCGTGTTCAATCGTGAATTTAATATTAGGGTGAAATGAATTAATGAAAGCCAAAAGCCTCGGCGTCAAACCGACTTCTAGAAGTGCCAAACGTGTCGTCTGCATACCGCTTGTAAAATAGTGGATGGGGACAGAAGTATCAAGCGTATGCTCTTCCAGCGAGCACACGAAGATACAGGCGAAGATGGGTCAAGTGGAAGCCCATAGCCATGCCTTCAATTTGTAAGAACAACCATTGTGACAAACGGTGTACCGCTTGGTCTAAAAGTTTTCTTGAAACCGTTCATACCAGAACCCATTAAACGAGACTCATCCACTTAGGGAAAAAACCTATGTAAAATAATATCAATGGTCTGTTGTGCAAGTACATTCGTAAATAAAGACTCGACATCGTAACTTACCAAAACAAGATCCGAGTCCTGACCAAGAATAGCATGAACTCTTAAGGCTGAAAGAATTTTCTGCCAAGGGAGCACGCATGGGAACTTGATATGTTGCCAGTCGTAATACGCTAAGACAAGGCGGGTAGGAATATTATTATCTTTGTAGGCCTTTGGTGGGCCGTACATTAGTCATAAGATGACCCTGGGACACGGTGACTGATAAGTGTTACCACAAGTGACAATGCCACGGTCTCTTAGGACTTTCGAAATCGATTAATAAGGTCTTCTATTTTCAAAATATTGAAAATTCAGGAAATCTAACTTCTGGAACTTAGTATTATCATTTTAAATTATTTCCACTTTAGTAATATAATCACCCTTATTTAGAATAACAACTCCTTTACCTTTGTCTGGACAGGTATTTAATAATGTCCTTGTTTTGCAAAGGGATTTGAGGCATATTCTGTGTTCCTTTTTAAAGAGAATGGAGCCCAGTGCGTACTCAATTTAGAATAAGTTTTATGAGCCTTGAAGTGTTGATCAAAAGTTAGGGACATCAAGGTTGAGGTCAAGGCTGATCAATCTTTAATACCCGTCATCGCCCTGTCCTGAAAATAAAAATTATACCCCGTGAAAATAAAACTTATACCCCTTTTCAGCTTCAAAGACCGTTTGGATCTATTAATAACCTCGCGTGTTATTTTAAGTTTTACTTATCCTCTATGTAATCGAG
>NC_089748.1:65553880-65618158 GCF_040412425.1 Macrobrachium rosenbergii
TGAACCTTTGAAGTCGGGGAAATAAGGGCTCAGAGAAAATATAATAGTTTGGGGACAGTAAACTGGCTTTGCACTGTTTTCTTTGGTACACAGGAAAAGAAAATCGTTTCTATGATATCGGGTCAGCGATCTGGGTCAGGACATCGCCCCACTACCCTGTCCAGAAGCAATAAAGGTCAGGGCCAGGATAGCTCGCCCCCACACGCGCCCGCTAGTTTAAGCGAAGAACAAGTCCAGTCTTGGGCCGTTGCCCCTGCCCTCTTCCACTTTCGCCGCCACGCGTGGATCCCACTCGCTGCCCTGTGTGCCCCGTGTTCCATTCCACGTGGCCTTAGGGCCTACCAAGGGGATTGCAAGTCTTCCAAACGCGAGCTGACATTAAACGGCGGCCTTTTCATCATCCCAAGGGCGCCCTTTTCCCCCCAATCTACGACTTGAAGAAATACCTTGGAGAGGGAGGCTACCATTTGTCCACGCTTCCACACGTGTTTCTCGGCAGAAGACGTCGTCATCCCTACGCCCCTACAAATGTGGTAATGTACCCAAAACGAGTTGCTAGTCACGATTACTTAGCCCTTTTGCATTTATTAATCTCTGGGCCTATAACTTTGTGTTCCCTGATATTCCTTGGTTCAAGCCAGGCCCACGTGTTCTAGCTTCTTTCCTCTGAGTCTGGTAACGCCTCAGAGTCCTTGGCGCCTTCAGTGCACCGAGTAATTCAATCCCAAATTCAGCATTAGATGTGTAACGTGGGTCAAATATCGTTTCAGAAGAAGACGCCTGTGCAAATTATCCTTGGTCCGTGTTCCTGGCATTCCCAACTCCCCCTTCAGGGAGGACTACCACGGCAGTAATTTACCGTATTTTCAGTTAATTTTCCTTTTGACCTTGTGTGCTATCAAATATAACTATTTTTATATCCACGTGTTTGCACTTCCCTAGTGAAGAGCCCTCCGCTCCGTGTACTTCTTTTTTGTTTGTGTTTTATATGTCCTGGGTATCTTACAAGGCCATTTTCGAGTAAAAGTAATAATTGTGGAGTCATAAGATCCACCTGCACCAGGAAACATATAAAAATGGCGACCTGACCAGTGATTCTCGTAATGATTGCATCCCCCTTCCTTGTTGTTTGTGTTGCAATTTGTAGAAATCAGCAATTAGCTCCGGCTAAGCTGGATACAGAGACAGATTACGAACCTTTGAAAGCCAGCGCAACAGGCCAAATTCCTGCGTAAGTAAAACTGTGTTTATTTAGAGAGTAGGACGCTATAGAAAACGTGACTAGTCCTAGGAATTTTTTTATAGTAGGGCGCATGTCCGAGGAAAACGAGAGAGAGAGATCGCCGAAAACTTAACTTTGGAAGCCTTTGCACACGGCTTGCATGCCATTCAATTAGGTTATACAGGTGATAAATCATTAAAGGAATAGTGCGCATATTCCTCCTGTGAAACAGTGATTTCGAAACCGAATCATTAGATATAGGCGCGAGACCTCGACGTCAACCACGTGTTCGAAAGTCAGATTAGCATTGCTGACGCATTTTACCCTCTCTCTCTCTCGTTTTAGAAATAGGAGCGAAAGCGTATATTATACGCCCAGGACGAGGTCAATAACCGTGTTTACGTCGTTCATTCATTTGGGATCGTGAACTTGCAAGATCGCAAGAAAATTAGAAAGTCAGTGACGTTCATTAAAGATGTAAAAAAAGTAATAATAGTAAAGAGCATGGCTGAAGGGACGATTTGCCCACTATACGATTCACAGAATCGACTTGTGGTTAAGAAATGAGTTATTTCGCGTGTTACCTCCCAAGAATGAAGTTCGTAAGGTGGTTCTTTCCATCGCCCATCTACTGCAATGATATTTTCTTTTTATATTATTCTTATTTCTAACTAAACCAGATTACGTTAAGCTGCTCAGACAGGTATACATAAGCTGTACATTAGGAATATAGAATGGAATATAGAGTTTGGGCCAAAAGCCAAGCACTTGGACCTATCAAGTCATTCAGCGCTGGAAAGGAAATTGAGAGTAGGTAGGCTTGAAAGGTGAAACAGGAGGAAAAACTCAAAGCAGTTGAAGCACTTTGAAATAATTGTTAGGGGAGGGTTAAGGATAGCAAGATGGAAGAAAGATAATGTGAATGGAGTATAGTAAAAGGAGTGAAAGGAGTTGCAGTTAGAGGCCAAAGGGATGCTGCAAAGAATCTTTAGTAATTCCTACAGTGCACCCCGTGAGGTGTACTGACGGCACTAACCCCCTACCTGGTATACATATACGTTAAACAAACAAGAAAGTAATTTCAACAAACGCGGAACTCCTGTCAATCGATCACTTTTTACATGCTCGGCAAGAATCGGTTATCTGTCAAATAATAAGATTCTGTTTTTATTTTTTTTTTTTTTGTTTTTTTTGGTGAGTTGGTATGAAGGCGGTTTCCAGCCTTCAATGGAATGTTCTGTTTCCTCCTCGGGAGGAAAAGATGGCTTGAAAGCTGCCTTTCGATGCTTCTACATTGCCCTAAGGTCATCAGAGGAAGTCCTCCTTAATGTAGAATGAGTGTCTTGTCCTACTGGAAGATATCAACCCCATACTCTTTCCCTTCCTTCTGTTTTTCGTGGCTCATTAGACCAGTGTTCTGTCAGGCTGACATTCTTATTGCGAAATTACCCAAATTGGCAATAATCATTAAAGGCAGACTGTCATAAAAGTGAAACTTCATCTGGAAGAAGAAAAGTTTTCAGTGGTTTAATTTGTTTTAGACTCAATGGGTATTGCTGTGACAGGACAGTTCTACAATTGGGAGAGCGGTTTCCGTTCTCAGCTACCACTCTGTTGGCCGAGAGTTCGAATCTCCGACCGGCCAATGAATAATAAGAGGAATTTATTTCTGGTGATAGAAATTCATTTCTCGCTATAATGTGGTTCGGATTCCACAATAAGCTGTAGGTCCCGTTGCTAGGTAACCAATTGGTTCTTAGCCACGTAAAATAAGTCTAATCCTTCGGGCCAGCCCTAGGAGAGCTGTTAATCAGCTCAGTGGTCTGGTTAAACTAAGATATACTTAATTTTTGCCAGACTGCAGAGTCCTTGGCTCAAGAGAAACCGAGTATGTGGTGCCGTTTTCCGTGCCAGTGTAGTTCCCAGTCCAGTTTGTCTCGGTGTGTGGTTATTTACACTGTTGTGTACTTTCTGTGAGGTGTCGATCTTCGTTGTTTCGTTTCCCGACAATTCTAAGGTTGGTGCTACTTTACAGTGAAGTTAAATTTGAGTTTACCCACATTAATACAGGTGCTCTGTCAACTGAACTAAATTAATACTGGCGTTCTAAGCCGAAGAGATTTATATCAGATTTCCATTAGCTTTTTATGAAGATTTTTCCTATAGTATATAGTTTGCATTGGGTAGGTTTTATATTTTTTTATAGTTTAAGGATGCACGCCTGCGTTACAAATCCACGGGATGAGTAGTTTACTCTTGAGAATGTTTTCAACTTTTTTCGTAAATATGAAGGGAGCGTATCTTGAACGTATGTGAACCGAGTTTAATATGCTCTTAATCGACACTTTAGCGTTGACAGAAGATACTCGCAGGACCGTTAGATGAACAGTATAGTTATGGAGTTTTAATATGAAAATTTTTTGCAGGTGAGTGAATGACTTCTCTATAACCGATGACGTTTGGATACGGTTTGTGTGGTTTGATATTGAGCGTACAAGTAACTGCCTTTTCCAATAAGGCTGGCTGTTAATCACTGGGTGAGGTAAGTTTTTTTTTTTTTTTTAGTTATGACACACGAGTTGACATTGCTTTTCCAACATGAGAAGTTTTCGTGTTTTCCGAGAAAAGGGAAGACAATCGTACTGCTTCATTCATCTAGCAGTTCATTCACGAATGAACCCGTTGTTCAGAAACTTCCTGAATAGTTATCACTTTATACACTTACTCAGGTTCATAAACAGCCCACGTACCTTTTAACTTGTATGCACCCCCCTCTACCCAAACTCCCCTCCCAAGCCCATACTAGGTCCCTGCCCTCCTAATATTTCAGAAGTCACTTTACGAACCTATTCCATTATTCTATGTCAAACCTATTCTCAGCACTACGTCAGTCCTTTCGAATTTGCTTAACATTTCGTTTCCTCACATTCAAAACCCACCAGTTTCATGGTATGATTCCTACCGGAAGCGGGCTCGCGCATTCTCTCATTTTACCATCCTGTATGGTTACTCCTTACTCTTTATGCGAATTTGATGTGGCTGTTCTTGAATTCATACTTGTTTACTCCATTGTCAGAGTTCCGCTTGACGTCATAACCTTTTGTTTTATGAAGTACTCTCAACTTAATCTTACACTCTCAAACTCAAACTACCTCCTGAAGTTTTCGCTACCTCCTGAAGTTTTCGCTGTAAGTGAGAATAATTATTAGTATACGTCAGTTCTTGTAAACTGAGTTTGACCTATTTTATTCAATATAAGTCAGAATCATTATTAGTATACGTCAGCTCTTCTAAACTGAGTTTGACCTATTTTATTCAATTTTACTAAACCTGCTTGCTTTCCAAGCACCTCGCCTCATTTCATTTAGATATTAAGTAACCATAAGGACGTAAAATTTACATGGATGTTTTTATAGCAAACCAGTCTACCAAACATTTCTTATAACGTTGAGTTTCTTAACTTCTACCATAATATATTTTTATTGCTCTTCGTAATATTTTTCAACATCTAGACACTGATTACAATATAGACTGAAAGGGGGGAAAGCATTCCTTGCAGCGAGGTAGGTTGTCAGTTTCGATAGCACATCTTACTCTCCAATTTAAGTTTATAACATAGTAACTTATTGCTCTTGGTATCTTAAATTTTACAACGTAATTTAAAAATTTAAATTAAGACTGGAAGGAAGATAGAATGGCTGTTATTCAGTTTAGAATAAAACTTGTCGAGTAACCTAATTCTGTATTATGAAGTATTTTGCTTACAAGAAATATACTGAAAATATATTTGTTGTAAATTATTTAAATTTAATCTTGAGCTAAAACTTTAAAATTTTACATATCTAATGGGGCCACCTTTGTTAGGGTGGCAGTGCTGCTCTAGCAAAGGTGGCCCAAGGTCTATACATGGCAGATAAGTCTGCCATGTATAGCACCGTTAAAAACAATCCTTAGTAATAGTTTATTTCAGGTATTTAAATTCAGTCCGGTAATGTCTTGATAGGTTCTGTGATTGAGAAGTTAGTGTCTGTGGTCTCTGAGGAGAGGTTCGTTGTTTTCCTACCGGTGTCTTTGAGTGCGATCTTTGTGATTCCAACGGGTTTTAAGGTGAAGTCTAACGTCTTTGGTCCCATTAGAAACCGGGTGGTAAGGTCTTACATTAGGTTCCTAAGCATGTCTGAGGAGTCCCTTGTTTGAGATCCTTTAGTCAGTAGTCCGTAAGTGTGGTCTCCAAGGAAGTCTGTGGGAACTTCTTGTGTCTGATCGCTGAGGAGATTGTCATTTTGACAAGATTGAATTCGAAGTGAGGTGTATTTCACAAGTGTATGGCAGTACCTTGGGCGTGTAATACCCAGAGAAGGTTGAGGGTGGTTTAGGTATCTGATCCAGAGGAAGGTTGAGGGGAAATCCTTAGGCTTCTGGTATCAAAGGAAGGTTGAGGGAAATTCTTAGGCCTGTGATTTCCAAATGTTGAGGGAATTCCTGGGTCATGTGATCCCCAAGGAATGTTGAGGCATCATATTAGACCTGTGACCTTGGAGGAAGAGAGGCAGTGAATTAGGTCTGGCTTGAAGCTCTTGGGTAGGACCTTATGGAAAGCTGAAGTGACCTCCATGGCAAGCTGAGTTTGTCATGGTCTTTTACCTTCAGGTAGTTACGTATCTCAATATTCCTGTTTTTATGTGGGGAAAGAATCTGATTTAGGAAAATTGATTACTGATTGGGTAACGGAGTGGTCTCATGGAAGTATAGCATTATCATAGTAGGGAAATTATGCAAGATTTAGTGGGAAGTGCAGAATTTTTGTCTACCCATAGGTTGAGAGTGACTGCCTGACTATCCTGCTGTTGTTAATGCGAACTTGTTACAGTGAACTTTTTTTATTTAAAAATGTTCACTGTACAATATACATAGCCTCGAGTTGCAATATTACATGAATTTCTTGTAGCAATGTTCCTCAGTACCTCATTTAAAGCTATCTTAAATTTGTTTTTTTTTATTATTTTTATTTTACAATGTTAATCATACAACATTTACCTTATATTTAATAGATTTTCTTTAATATGCAAAAGTTAAGTATACCTTAGTTTAACCAGACCACTGAGCTGATTAACAGCTCTCCTAGGGTTGGCCGGAAGGATTAGATTTATTTTGCCTTGGCTAAGAACCCATTGGTTACCTAGCAACGGGACCTACAGCTTATTGTGGAATCGAACCACATTACAACGAGAAATTAATTTCTATCACCAGAAATAAATTCCTCTAATTCTTCATTTTCCAGTCGGAGAATCGAACGCGGGCCCAGCCCAGTGTTACCCGAGGACAATAGCAACCCGTCCAATGAGGAACTAATTTAATCTGCAACCATTCACAATACTTAGTCATTAACATTCAAAATGTTTTTGTAACATACACCTTAGGAAATGTCTTTAATTTTTAACTTATAATTCTCCATTAATAGCTTTTTCCGAAGATTCCATTTGTTTTAGAATGCTAAATAAAACGTTACTACTTATATTCTGTCTTTTCCCATTCCATACTGTTAATAGAAAGTCAGCATAAGAACTATAGCACAATTATGATCTTTATTAGTATTACAATTAAAGTAAAAAAGAACAACACGAAGAAAAATTTTTCTTCAAGTTACATTATGTAATCAAGGCTGTTTTTACAAATTTTATCAGCTGCTGAATCTGATCACAAAACCAGAAGATATGAAACACATCCTCTCTACAACCACAATGTGCGCTTGCATCCGTCTCTTTGATATTTAGGGCTTTTAGTTTAGAGTTAGAGGGTAGAACACCATGTAAATATCTAAAAATTCACGTTCATTCGGGAAGATAAACGGAGTGTCTAAGACTTTCCAGATTCTTTCCCGATTGTGTAATGGAAATGCTTGTCCGATTGTACGCTTAACATTAGGTGCAAATTCTTTATATAATACTTTATTAGATAACACGAATATTTAGCAGATTCTAATAAGAGAACTGTGTAACTGGCTTTGTTAGGGCAAGTCTTAATTTCAGTTTGATCTGAGCAACAGAAGAAGGCTGTGGTATCTTATATTTAGAATTTTATGTAGGTTGAATTTTTTGTTTTCTGTATGGTAATATGTATCTTATTCCTTAATATGGATGAAGTATCAAGAGATTTAAGAGATAAAGGGTTAAGTTGAAATTCTAAACGGTGTCTTTTTCATTTTCATTAGTAAATGAACTAATGAAACAAATGTATATTGTCAATTGTTAGGCTTTAAGAAAGCACGTCAAAAATAATTTATAAAAAACAACCCTCTGCCAAGTTTGGTTTAGAGCAAGTCTTTATATGGAATTAAAGGCTGAAATTTTAACTTAAATATTTGAATTGGATTGTTTGGATTTCTCCCAACAGAACTTCGAAGAAAACTTGAAAGTCACGAACGGTTTAATAATACAAACATCAAAAGCTGCATTGATTCTGCTATGCCTGCTGTTACGATTAATGTTTAATCTGAGGAAAAAAATACTAGTAAAATAACAATTACTGCATTCTTCATTGAAGTTGGTGCCATCACTCAACATACAATTGTTAGATCCTGATTGCCTAGGAAAACTGTATTACAAGTTGGAATGTTTCTTTAAAATAGATTAAAACTAAGCTTTTCTCTATTAATTTTGTGTCTTAACACGTTGACTGCTATGTGCTCCATATATGGTTCACAGGGACTCTCTGAATGAGCGATGTGTACCTATAAGTGTACACATGCTAAGAATTATATCTTTTTCAAGTATCCAAAATTTAATCAAAATGGGCTTTTTATACCAAAATATAATATATTGAAATTAATTAAATTAAACTAGAACATTAACTAAACACTTTATTTATTACTGAAAATAATCTTCATATGCTGGCAAAAGGGGCATATTTTTTTTTAAATTCTTTCTTTCTTTCAGTAAAAAAAATAGAAAACATTATCATTAGATCAACAAAAATGCTATCCTTTTAACCCTAGATTATATTTATATAAATTCAGTAGAAAAATAAATCAGTTTGGTAAACATTTTACTTCTGAAAAATTAATAGTGGGGTATTATTTTACTTATGGACATTAATCTTTCAACATAAAATATAGGTTTTTCCGTTGTATTATGATGTGATTTGCATGATTTGAGGTTTTTCCATCGCAAATGAATACTTATCCTTCTCCGGCAAATGATATAGAAAACATACAAAATTAATAAAATTACGACTTGTCAGAATACTGCACTTCTCTCATAGCTAATACGGCAAAATTGTGTTCAGTTTTGCCGTTATTAGCTATGGAGAAGAAGTGCAATATTCTGACAAGTCGTAATTTTATTAATTTTGTATAGAGTATATCATTTGCCAGAAGGATAAACTATTCATTTGCGATGGAAATAAACCTCAAAATCATGCAAATCACATCATAATACAACAGAAAAACCTATATTTTATGTTGAAAGCAATTAATGTCCATAAGTAAAATAATAACTAATAGTGTCCTTTTCTTGGTGAAAAATATCCATTTATATTTTGTATGATGAAGGAAATCATGTAGTATTTAGAGTACAAGTATAAAATTAATATTCTTTCTTTTTGCTTCTACATAAGAAAAACAAATTAACTTTTCATCATATTGGGACAATGGGTAATTTTTATATCAGTCTATATATGTATGTGTATGTAATGCATGTATGTATGTATGTATGTATGTATGTAAAATGTATGTATGTATGTATATATATTTATATATATATTCATATATATGTATATATATATATTTATATATATATGTACTATATATATATAATGTTTCATATATATATATATATATATATATATATATGGATAACACGTACAGAAAAAATGGAAACTGTATACAGATGGGCAGATACAGTATATGAATAAGAACTGCAGAAGACCTAAATAATTTATTGTATATAAATATTTTTATTTATGCAAATACAAATTTATATTATCCAAAAATACAGCCTGTATATATGTTTCCTAATGTGTGTCTGTCTGTAACATGTATGTGCATCTTATGGATAAATTATATTCATGTGTATGTTTATATATATTTCTATATGCACATGTGTGTGTACTACAAATTTCATGTACACATGAAAACATACAAAGGTTATATATATATATATATATATATATATATATATATATATATATATATATATATATATATATATATATATATATATATATATATATATATATATATATATATAAACCTTTTGTATGTTTTCATGTGTACATGAAATTTGTATACACACACATGTGCATATAGGAATATATATAAACATACACATGAATATAATACATATAAGATGCACATACATGTTACAGACAGACACACATTAGGAAACATATATACAGGCTGTATTTTTGGCAATATAAATTTGTATTTTGCATAAATAAAAATATTTATATACAAGTAAATTATTTAGGTCTTCTATTCTTATTCATATACTGTATCTGCCCATCTGTATACATATATACATATTTTTCTGTATTTGTCTATCCATATATATATATATATATATATATATATATATATATATATATATATATATATATATATATATATATATATATATATATATATATATATATATATATATATATATATATATATATATATATATATATATATATATATATATATATATATATATATATATTTTTTTTTTTTTTTACAAATATTACTGCTGTTCGCCCTCGTAACTTTTGATTGTAAAAATATCAGCCTGACTGAGACCGGGAAAAGACGTTGTCTATATAGGAGCATCTTCAGTTCAAACCTTAACGTCCGTTGGAGAACGGGATAGGAAGTTAGGCCTTCCACCCTATAGGAAAATTTCCATATTCAACTTTAAAAATAGGTGGTCCTAAGGTCCTTTTTTCCTTTTTACCTGTCTCTCGTGGCGAATGTTTTAACAAGAAGCGTGAGACGCCTAAGGCATGACTGATAGGCCTGTTTTGACCCAGGCCAGTCAGGGAACTTCAGAGAGACTGGAGCATTCGGAGAGACCACATGTCAGACGGGGCCTCTTCTCCCTTTTCTTTGTCTATTATACTATTAGTGAAGTGAAGAAGCACTGCCAGAAGACCCTGACGGCGGTGTTGGTGCGCACAACGTTCGTCCTAAGGTAAAGTCGCTTTTTGTTCAAAACTTCGCCCATTCTTTTATCTTTTTTTCTGTATTTCGCATTTCTTTGTTTCCTCCTTCATCCCCCACTTACTGTATATGTGTTTACGAAGTCTAGATTAAGCCTCATTATTATATTGTTAGCTTCAACCCCGTTATTCCAGTAAAATACCTAGGATTTAGGGTAAGCAAAATCAGGTTAAATCTCGATGCTTTGTATGCCTCGCGTCCGAATGTTTGGAAGAACCGTTGCGTTTAAAATCAAATTCATCTCAAATATTCTTTGTTAAGGTTAATAACCCTTAACTGGCGACCTTTGGCTAATTAACGTCTGTCTTTGAGGTTAACTTTTGGCTTCAAGTGGCAGGTTACGTGTAATCTTGGTTTGCAGGGCCGTAAAAATTACGTAAATTGAATAATACATGATCAACCAAGACCCTCACACGTAACATTGGCGACCTTGCGTAGAATCTAAAGTACATTTTAGAGAAAGAATCTGGAGAAAAGGAAATTAAATTACATTAATTCCAAAAAAAAAAAAAAAAAAAAAAATAAAAGTCAGATATCGAACTCCATTTCATTCTTCCAAACAAGGAACGAGGCATAATAATAAGCAGTAAAGAGAATAGTTATAACAAGTGGAGCGAGAATTAGCGTATAGGAAAGGGTGCGTCGAGAGCAGAGAGTCACAATTTATAACGTCTAAGACAAGGACATTATCGTGTTCGGATCGTGAGTCAAGTCGTTCAAGTAACGAATTCAAAGGCCGAATCGCGGAGCCCAGTTCATATACACAAAGTAATGTAGAAATCGCGTCGGCAATTCCGATCGTTATTGTTTGCATATAGCGGGAATCATTCAAAACCGTGTCAGTGAAGTAGCAAACGAACTGAAATAGTAATTTTACAATAAAGGTACCGTTCAACAACGTAAATTTACGCAGGCAGGCTAGCATTTCTCTTTTCATTCTTTGTTTAATGTCCGGGTGAGAATACGATAACAAAAGACACAAAGTTGTTTGGTAATTTAGTTTTCCATCCGTAACGTAAAACGCTATGCATGATTGGTATATTTAAAGTAAAATCTGGATACCTGCATTTGTTTCGTTGTTGTTTTGAATTTGTTTGAAAAAGAAAATACCCGCCATCTTGATTCCTCCGCCGTGTTCGCGCGTTGTTTTGAAATTGTTCGAACTGTTTGTGAGAGAACGGCCATTTTGGTGTCCCTTCGCCAGAGGTTGTGTTTGAAATTTAGGCCTAACGGGACCTTTTCCGCCATCTTAAGACCTTGTTATTGTCATCCGCTGTCGTGACCAGACTGCCCGAGCCACTCTTGGGGTCATATAATTTTTTTTTTGCTTTTCGTAGCGAACCCACCTCCTAATATCTTAGCTAGGAAAAAAAACAAAAGACAATTTAGGCAGGGAAAGATAGGCCTTAGTTAGGAGTAATAACAAGTTCCTACGAATACCTGCTATAAAAATCATATAAAGAGAATTTAAAATTTTACGATAAACTTTTGTGACGTCGGCTCCCAGGAAAATTAAGATAATAAAGTAATCCCTAAGGAAGCCAAGACGACGCATCTATATCATTTATTAAGATCCATGCCATTGTGCATGTATAAAATCTTTGTTTACATGTTCTCAAGCAGCAAGAAATTCGCTGATTGAAAATCTCTCTCTCTCTCTCTCTCTCTCTCTCTCTCTCTCTCTCTCTCTCTCTCTCTCTCTCTCTCTCTCTCTCTCGTCATTTCAAGTAAGCATTCCTAACCTAAGTGTACGTGACCCTCTTCAAAGAAAGAACGGCCGACACTAGGCTAATTAATTCGAATACAATAAGCCAAATAAAAGAAACACCTCTGTCCCACAATAGATGAGGACAAGTTAAGAGTACTTACGATACAGTGATAAACTGTCGGTCACGAGTGAGGCCTGCTATCCAGACCGAAGCAAACAGTAGTTTTCACCCTCTGAAAAAAGAAGGGGCCAGCACTGGGGCCGGTACTGGGACCAGCCACTCACGAGGATCTTTAAAGAAAAAACCCAAATTCACTTTATTCCACAGTGCCAATAATTTGCAGCACTGTCATCACTTGAATAGCTTACTTCTCTCTCTCTCTCTCTCTCTCTCTCTCTTTTTTACCTTCCCTTTCTCTCTCATTCGATTGTTGCACTCTGCAGGGGGTGTAGAGTGCCTTTCCTCCCATATAGCCTAGTTGGACTCCAGTAGAGGGTCCCTAGGAACACATTGGCACCATAAGTGCCACTAAAGAAAACAAAAGGGAACACAGAAGAGAAGGTTCTTCTGGAACCTAACCTGCACCAGTGCCTAGGGATACTGAGTGCCACCAGTGTGACCTGTACACGGCACACCCAAACTACAGTGCCACCTTTTGAAAGGGTGCCACGTCATTGAAGAGACACTTCCTCGCTGCCCAAGTACGCCCAGTCGACCCGGTTAGACGCCCTTCCCCACCAGAACCATGGCAGCAGAGCATTATAAAACCTTCCTGGGGCTGGGGACGGCGGCAGGTCTCACCGGCTCGGAACTTACCACCTGGGTTAAGGAGCAAGTGGACGACTTGGCCAAGCGGGAGAAGGAAGAAAGACTCGAGCAGAGGAAGTATGAAGCCGAGCAGAGGAAGTATGAAGAAGAACAGAGGAAGTATGAAGCAGAACGAAGGGTGTATGACGCCGAGCAAAGGCAGTATGAAGAGGAAAAGAGAAGAAAGAAGGAGACAGCATGAGTTAGCCTGCAAGGAAACTGAGTTAGCCCTAAAGGAGAAGGAGCTCGAGCTTGAGAGAGCGAAAATGGAGAATGCCGAAGCTATGGCTAGCCATCAAGCCTCCAGTCCTACACCTGCTGCATCAAACGCTCCAATTTCGAGCATCAATTCCCTAGTCCCCAAGTGGACTGAGGACGAGCCAGAAGCATGGCTGGAGGAGATCGAGGCTCTTTTCGATAACTACAGCACCACGGAGACGGAGAGAGCCTTAATACTGGCCAAGCATATGGAGGGAAAAGCCAAGGCAGCGCTTCGCTCACTGGAGAAGAGCCAGAGAGGCAACATGGCGGAAGTTCGTAGAGTCATTACAAAGGCCTACGAGATAACCCCAGAAAAATGGAGACAACGGTTCCGAGGTCTTGCCAAGGAAGTCGGCTGGTCTTGGACGGAATGGGCATGTCACAAAACCCAGTCCGATGCAGCGCTGGTTCGACTCCTTGGCCTGCACGACGTTTGAGGATCTCTTCAATCGGACCATGCTAGAAGACCTTTTCCAATGTGTGCCAGGGCCCCTTGCAGTATATCTTAACGATAAACAGCCCTCCACACTTATGGAAGCTTGTCGCATGGCTGATTCGTGGGAAACCTTCAATCAGTCGCATAGCACCTCTCAGAAGCGAATCATCCCTCCGGCCTACCTCTCGAACTCCACTCGCCCGAAGAATGGACTGCCTAGCAAGACCATATGCAACTATTGCAAGAAGGGGGCCACGCTGAAGCTGAGTGCCGATACAAACTCGGCACTAATAAGCAGCCTAACCCTACCAGCCAGAACTCCGCTCCCCGATTCATCCGCTCAGCCCTCTCCTCCAACAGTTACTGCAGGCCACCGAGCCCATCCAAAAGGCCCGTGCAGATCCTGTGGGGGCTGCTAGCCACTACAATGCTGGATCTCCGGCCTGTCCACATCATGTCCCCACCACCAAATTTGTCAACCTAATCAGCACTTCATTTTCTGCTGCTGGTCCGCACCGGATCCTTTACCCCGAGAGACTGAAACCCAGTTCATCTCGGTGGCCCTCTTCAGAGCACTAGCCTGCCAGTGACCCTTCCGGTCACAGTAGACACTGCGGCAGACATTAGCCTGATCACTAGGGGCCCAAGTGCCAGCCGGTGCCATGGTTGACGAAGAAACCCGGTGGGAAATGAAGTGGATAGAGGGCCACACCATCACCGTTCCCACGGTCCAACTCCAGGTTATGACGCCTTGGGGCACGATACCCCACCGCCTTGGCGTGGTAGGTGGAATTCGGCCCGGAGTGGTCTTCTTGTTTGGTCGGGATCTTCTCTGCGGAAGCCCGTCACCAACGCCACTCCGCAGCCACGTTACCTCCTCCACGGAGGCCCCAGTTGTAACTCCCAAAATGACAAACCTCCACCTTCCGCCCACCAAAGTGGTCCGCGGAAGGGCGCCACCCAACCTTTTTCAGGCCTAGCCCTCTCCAATCGCTGAAGGGCTGGCCCACCAAGAGGTCCTCCCTCCGCGAAGAGAGATTCAGGAGGAGCAGTACCGCTGCAGGACGTGCAAGCGGGCAGACCACTCCACAAATTGGGAGGGCTGCCCAAACAAGCAACGCCCAGCGGACGCCTCCGAACAAAACTCACCGAGAGGCTACGATCTCCTGCTGGGGCAGGAATCTCTGCCGCAGCCAAACTGAAGTCGTCCGCGAGGTATTGCACCTCCGGACCCCTTGTCAGGCATGCCTGACCCTCAACTGCTGCCAGTGCCACTTGCAAGCACTGAGCAGTGCCAGACTCCGTCCGCCACGGACGTTGAGCTACCAATGGAAAAGGCCCTATGCCGGGTCTAAATCATGAGGCGAATCCTCCTCCGGGAGATTTAGGATTCCCCATGCAGTTGATCATCGCGACTGGAGAGCCTCCAGCACCCGAAACTTCTTCTTTGCAAGATTCTTCTTTGCAAAATTTGAAACCAGGGATGAACCCCTGGAGGATCGAAATGGTACCCTCCCTTGGAAGACCAGGAACTGGCATCCTCGGACGCAGAAGTCGAGATCGCTCTCGCCTCCGGTTGTCGCAGCAGCCGGAGTAGGGAGTCCTCCGCAGCTTTTGCAGTTGCCCCCTGACTTTGCGCCCGCTAGCCCTTCTGGCCTGTCCCCGGAGTCGGTGCTCTCATCACCTGCTAGGCCAGCTACTGATAGGCCTTGGAGGAAACCGAAGAAGAAGAAGAAGGGGCGGAAGAGAGCCCAGTAGTTGCCGAGCTATAAGCTCATCCTGGCACTAGTGCCCTCTCGGCACAGTGCCCTAACATCTAAGAGTGATCCTGGCCCCTTGCCCAGAGAAGGTAGCCAGTGTGATCTCTTCCTTTATTTGTACCTAGCCTAGGCCACCTTAAAGTACAGTACATCAATTTAGTAGCCTTGTTCTTTCCACTTACCACCGAGCCGCAGTAATCATGTAAGTAGCCTAACTAATTTCAGTAATCTTAACTATTGTGAAACGAGCCACGATGCTCGTGACACGCATGGCCTAAGACCTCAGTGAGGCATCCATTTATCATATGAGGCAACCCTCATGAATTAACTAGTAAATTTTAATTGTATTAAAAATAAACCATGTTGTAATTTAGTTAGAATATTAACTCTTATGTTGGTGCTACGGTCGGGTTAGGATAGGTTAGGCTAGGGAATATCATAGAATGTACCACTAGGCTAGGTCTAAAACACATCATGATTGTAGGAGGTAGCCTATAATAACCGTGAGCACCTTCTAGTACTATTAGAATTAGGTTAAGTAGTGATTATAGCTCATATCCTATCTAGGGTTAGGTAGTTCTGTAGCTAGGTAGGCTAACCAGGACTAATCTGCTCAGGGGAAGGAGAGTAACCTACGAGAGGCGAACAGCTTGTTTAGTATAGACCTTCATGCCCGAAAAGGGAGTGAAGGCCCTCTTAAGGGGGAGCTTTTACAAATATTACTGCTGTTCGCCCTCGTAACTTTTGATTGTAAAAATATCAGCCTGACTGAGACCGGGAAAAGACGTTGTCTATATAGGAGCATCTTCAGTTCAAACCTTAACGTCCGTTGGAGAACGGGATAGGGAAGTTAGGCCTTCCACCCTATAGGAAAATTTCCATATTCAACTTCAAAAATAGGTGGTCCTAAGGTCCTTTTTTCCTTTTACCTGTCTCTCGTGGCGAATGTTTTAACAAAGCGTAGACGCCCTAAGGCATGACTGATAGGCCTGTTTTGACCCAGGCCGGTCAGGGAACTTCAGAGAGACTGGAGCATTCGGAGAGACCACATGTCCAGTTGGGGCCTCTTCTCCTTTTCTTTGTCTATTATCCTATTAGTGAAGTGAAGAAACAATGCAGAAGACCCCCGTCGGTGTTGATGCGCACAACGTTCGTCCTAAGGTAAAGTCGCTTTTTGTTCAAAACTTCGCCCATTCTTTTATCTTTTTCTGTATTTCAAATTTCTTTGTTTCCTCCTTCATCCCCACTTACTGTATATGTGTTTACGAAGTCTAGATTAAGCCTCATTATTATATTGTTAGCTTCAACCCCGTTATTCCAGTAAAATACCTAGGATTTAGGGTAAGCAAAATCAGGTTAAATCTCGATGCTTTGTATGCCTCGGCGTCCGAATGTTTGGAAGAACCGTTGCGTTTAAAATCAAATTCATCTCAAATATTCTTTGTTAAGGTTAATAACCCTTAACTGGCGACCTTTGGCTAATTAACGTCTGTCTTTGAGGTTAACTTTTGGCTTCAAGTGGCAGGTTACGTGTAATCTTGGTTTGCAGGGCCGTAAAAATTACGTAAATTGAATAATACATGATCAACAAGACCCTCACACGTAACAATATATATATATATATATATATATATATATATATATATATATATATATATATATATATATATATATATATATATATATATATATATATATATATATATATATATATATATATATATATATATATATATATATATATATATATATATATATATATATATATATATATATATATATATATATATATATATATATATATATTTATATATATTATATATATGTATATTTATATTATATATATATATATATATATAATATTGTGTGTGTGTGTGTGTGTGTGTGTATGTGTGCATGTACATACATGTGCTGTGTGTGTGCATGTGTGTCTGCAAAACACCAAATGACTAATAAATCTGTTATAAAATAACAATATATTGAAATTCTACACATTTTTCAGTTGACCACGTGGTACATATCGCTTATAGTTTTTGGAACGTGAAGCAGTCATTCAGGGCGATGTGTGCCTTTTAGAGTCACACTGAGTATGAGCCACGTCTGGTACACGTTGCATACGGTAATTCCCTAGATCAGTCTGAGCGATATGCACCATAACTGAACATCCACAGTGTGACCATATTTGGCACACAACGCCAGCAGAACTGTCTCTAATAGTTTTGGGCGACATGAACCATAGTGTACCACATAAAGTCATGCTTTTTACACTGGCTGAGCACTCGGCTTACCTTAGGGATAGACCATAACAACTCTCACGTCAAAGGCTAGCTGGTTACTGATTTTATGAGGGTTTAAAGAGAACGCCCATTGGGCCGTTTCACAGCATTGCCAATCGCAGTCAACGTGTTAATGTTTTTAGTCTTGAATATTTTATTAAGTAATTATACCAAAATATTATAGTTGAGGTCTAGTGTATTTCGTAAAAATTTAGATCATGGTACGAAAATGTTTCTGATCACAATTTAGAGGAAATTACAATGTTGTATGGGGTTAAACTTTCAAGGCTTATGAAAATAACCAAATAAATTTGAGAACACTGCGAAGATCCTTTTGAACAGAGGCCGATGTTACTGGTTTTGAATTGTTTGTTCTTTGTAAATTTTTTTCTCCTATAATGTGATGATAGTTCAGTTTTTAACCAGTGATTTTCGAAGAATATCGGTAAGGGCTGAACGGAGGACTTATGTATCTACTCAGTTTCTTGAATCCTCATCTCATGGTACAGCATCTGGAGATAAAACTATAGAACAGTACATTTGGTTAGAGCCCTAAATTAGTGTTCAGTTAAGATTTCATGGCATATACAGTTTTTAACATGTAATCAGGATAGCAATGGAAATGGGAGTTTGCTTACCTTATTGCTGACGTAAAGTACCGGGTATTAAAAGGATACTTTACTGCTTTTAGTTCCTGGTACTTAAAACTAGGAGTTAAACTTGCTGGTATTTTTCTGTATGCAGAATATAATTTTTTTTTAATAAGAGGGCACCTTAGGGGGCTAGTGCTGTCAGTGCACCTCATGCGGCGCATTGTAGGCGTTACTTAAGGATCTTTGCACGGTCCCCTCGGCCCCTAACTGCATCCCCTTTCATTCCTTTTGCTGTACCTCCGCTCGTAATCTTTCTTCTTTCTGTCCACCCTCTCCTAACGAGAGATGCATAGTGCAACTGCGATGTTTTCCTCCTATTACACCTTTTAACTTTTTTACTGGAAACTTCAGTTTCAGCGCTGAATGACCTCATAGGTCCCAGCGCTTGGCCTTTGGCCTAAATTCCATTCTATTTTTAATCTGAAGGCTAACCAGTGAGGCTAAGGATGCCATATTTAATGGGTAAAGGGTCTAAGGGTTACTTATAGTATACCTTTAGAAAATTAGTTTACGTGCAGAAAAAGCTTAGGTCTTGGAATCCCCGTCCACACGACCACTTTGTGGACAAAATCGAGTTTGTCCATTGCCAGACTCACTACAGTTTGCCGTACACATGGTCGAAGTGTATGTGAAATGTTTTAAGCGAAGACCCAAGACTTGGTCGGTGGTGAGTAACAAGTCTTTTTGATTCTGCTTAAGTAATTATATTTAATACATGCGTGAAAATATTTACTGGAATATATGACGATCGTGAACACGAGGATTATTCAATGGAATGAAATTTAACGATATCCGTAGGAATATATTCTTATTTTCTATTTTCAATTTTAGCTGTTATATACGATGCTTGTTTTTTCCCTACGTATGGTCATTTGTGAAATTGTATATTGTGCTTCATCTTCAAGCAGTATCTTATTTAATATACATTTTTTTTTTTCACATCCATTTTCCTTTGTTAGTCTTTCCCTTTTCATATTACCTAATTTATTTTCCTCACTGGAATGCTAAGGGGTAACTTGTCACGTAGAGAATGGAAGGTCTTGGGGTACATTCTTATGTATCTATATAAGCGTTTGTTAGTCCCATCTGCAGTTCTCTTAAAATAGTCGCAGGACTTTCTAGAGCGTTCCTACATGAACCTGCTTTGACACTATTCTCTTTATTTAATGGTCTTCTCTTCTTCACACACATTTCTGTTAATAAAGCACAAAGTGCCAGTCCCTTAATGCTGTTCTGGCAATGAACCATAATGCAATTGTCGTAATGTGCTCGCTTCCATCCAGACTTGGACTGGCCAGACACGGCCGTGTGAAGAACATATTTTGTTTGTTGACTGATTTGGCCTGCTAACGGACTGTCTGTCAGAAAAACTTTGGTCACCTGGGATGGAATGACTGAACTAGGCTAGGAGATTTTGTCATAACTTGTGTCAGTTCTTTGACGTTATGGCTTCCAAACTTTAGAAAATGGGCTCATGTTTTCTTTTGTGTACTAAGCTGTACAAAGCTCAGAGGAATGAATAGTTTGAATAGTAAACCGGAGAGATCGGATAAAATTTAAACCCTAATCCTGGCCACTAGCTTTACGTATCACTGGATGGCAACATGTATCACTGACCGTTTACGTAAGACAGTTGGCTATATTTATCAGGTAGCAGAAGGAAACGGGTGCGGCGCTTCCATTCATGTTTACAGTAATGGATTACTTTTTAAAGCAGTGCTGTGATACATATGTTTTTACTTTTAAGATATTTAGGTAAATAATTTTTGCACCTCAATTTTGCCATTTTTATTAACAATGACCGCTAATTTTGATGTGTTAAACAGTAGCCATAATATTTTAGTTTATATTTTCTGAATCACAGGCTAAGGTAAAAATCTTATGAATTTCGTTTATAAGTTTTTGGTTCCTTTGGCCATGACGAAAATTCTTTTTATCTTCATATAATGATGGTGGTATTTAAATGTCATACTACCTTCATCCAGTAAAGTTAACTAGGCTTGCAGGTTTTCTAACGATGTCACACTTGTTAAAAACTATTTCACCTTGGTAAATAGTTAAATCAGTGTGTCATGAAAAGACAAGTACTGTTAGATATGTTTGGGGTTGAATGAGCTTCACACCGAGCACATGATATGATTGTGTATCATGTTTACATAATCTGCAAATTGGGGTTTTAAATTTTGTTGATTTCTTGTTATGTAATTTGATTTTTCACTCTGAGTCGTCTCTGTTTTGGTTCAGAATATTTGGCGGAGTAGTGTAACAGCAGCAGTCAGTGAAGGGGGTAAGGTGGGGCCAGTCGCCGAATTGCTACAAAAACACTGCTGGCAACTTTGTGGCTTGAATTTTGTCGATTCATGTTTCGATAACATCTTTCACATCCTTAGTAACATTTTGTTCTCCGTAAAATTGAAGGTTGAAGTTTAATTTTTAAAATGTTTAACGTAAATTTTATGAAAAATAATCGTGCTGCTAGTTATTAAATATTACCCCTCATACATGTACTTTAACTTAACATGGTATAAGCAAGTACACTACAAAATTAAAATCATGTAATGTTGCTCGACATCTAGGATGCAACATCCATGTGTTCTTGCTGAGCGAAAATAATGGTTTAAAGATCTGACTTTGCAAATCATAAAAACTGACAAAGGAAAACACCTACCGATACAGATTTGCGAAGGCATGCTCCTCTTCATTAACGTTCAACACTTATAGAAACTTTTTAATTCGATATCGTGCCCTTTGATGACTAACTTCTAACCAGAAGCAATGAAAATAGCAACATGGAGCTGAGTACTCAGAAATTCCCAGCTTCTTTCCATCCAGGCCAAATGGAACAAGCGGATAAGTCGAGCTAAAATTAAGTATTAACTAAAGACATGGTTCGGAAGAGTTAATGAAAAAGAAACAGCTTTTGCAGAAACAAAGGTATTCTGGAAACCTTGCTAAAGATTAATAAAGCAATCTTTATGGAGTTCTTGGAGTAAAAATAGAGTATAATACCTGGAGAGAGAGAGAGAGAGAGAGAGAGAGAGAGAGAGAGAGAGAGAGAGAGAGAGAGAGAGAGAGAGAGCGCTATGGCATTGTGCTTGATGAAGTAAAGCCAGAGGCAATACTTAATCGTAATGAACGAATAAGTTTAGGTCTTCAATCTATGATTCCTATGTTACAAAAGCGTAAATATCTTAGCAAATTGGAGTAAGAACATTGCCAAAAGGAATTATTTTGTTCAGTCTGCAATTGAAGGTCAACTATAAAAAAAATAAATATTTTTCTCTCGAAGACCTTGAAGCTCGAGGTAGATCACAGCTGCATGTTTTCCCGTGGAAAAAATACGAATGATTTTCTGGTAGGAAAAGGGAACTAGGTCATTTCCGACAGTGCTTTAGTTTTTCGAGGAAAGGTGGACACTTAACCGGTATTTTTTCTTGGGTGTATCTTTGGAGATCGTAGTAATTGCACCCCAGGCTAACTTGCTAATAGGTTACTCATGAGTAAAGACTATGGGCATCATAAAAAAAAAAAGAGCTAGTGACCTTGCGATGAAACTGACAAGATTCAAAACTGAGAAAACAGTAAGGGAGCTAAAGAAATCGCATAACGTTAATATTCGGTAGGAGAGCGGTCATCATCATAAATGAAAATATCGACCAAAAGGCTAATTACTTAACACAAGTAGCTTTCAAACCTTGTTTCTTTGGCTTCTGTTGTAAACAGAACTACCATACTGATTTTCATGTGCATTTAACTTCTTACCTCGAGCATTAAAATACCGATAGGACTGAGGTTTTGAAGAGTTTTTGGTGGACGGTTAACTTGTTCCAGGAATGGAGTCGATTCATTTACAATCATTGAGTTTCATATTTATTTTGAAACTATATTCTTTTGTAGTTTTAGTGGTTTTTCCTTTAATTGATGATAAATATAGAAAATATTTCCAAATTTTACATGTATTGTATTGTGGTGTCTATATAAACGGCTGTTCAAATGAGTTTACGCTGCGAAACCTGTGACGTAAGCATAAATTATCATAAGAAAATTATTATACTTTTTTTTTTTTTTTTTTTTAAAGAGCCAGAAGCAAGTTTTAAGTGTTTCCTTTAGTCAAGAGATCCGATTACACAAGATCGATTTTCCCTAGATAATTTTGGTAACCAATCGCGCTTACAAAAAAGGGTGTCTTCCTCTTTGAACTTACCTGTCGGCGTAAACGATCTACTTTCAAGAACTGTTTTCCACTTCAAAAACATAGAGAGAAATTAGTGACGCTAATGAAACAAGATACAAATAAATCATGGAATTCTAATTCTAGTATTCCAGACTTAAATATTGTAAGGTAAATAATGCTGACTAGAACTCATAAATGGTAATAATGCAAATCTTATTACCTATAAAAAACAGCAGTTGACCCATTCATGGAATCTCTCCTGGCAATGAAAATGAGTGGTAGTCTCTCAAAATCAGAACTGTGCACATATAGAAATGTTTGTGCAAAAATAAAGATAAAAAACTGGCACTTTCGATGTCACATATAGTCTCTCTCTCTCTCTCTCTCTCTCTCTCTCTCTCCTTCCTTGGGAAACTATATCTATTGACCCTCCCAGACGGAACTACGCGAACAAATTAAATCCAGATAGTCGAGGTGAAACACAACAGGAATAAATATAGTGTGGAGTCACTCACTCTGTGCCCATGAATTCAAGATTTGTAGGGTGAAGATTACACCAGAAATGCGTCAGCTGTCTTTAATTCTTGAAAAAAAGTCTTTTGAGGTGTAGATTTTCATTTTCTAAGCAGAAGTGATTGTGATTAAGACCTTTTATGTATAGGAATCCGGTTTGGCCGTCTTCTATTTGCTTTATTTAATCAGAACACTTCCATTGGTTTTTTTACTGCTTAGTGTTTCACTCCAGCCTCTAGTTTGTGCAACTTGCTTTGCAAAATATTAGCATCCACATGTCACTGGGATACTCCTATGTTACGCTGGAGGCTTTGCTCTTAATTCGATTGTTCCCTGTCTCATTTTTTCGCTGATGAGCATTCTGATTTCTCTAGCTTTTTCCATATGATCGATTCCCTCTTATGACTTGATTTAGTAATTTATCCCATCGTGTGTTTTCTGTCGCCATTCGAGTTCATTTCTGCGTCTTTTGTCTTTGAATTCGTTCTGTGGCTTATCATACATTTAATCAGATGGGTAATGGAAATGAAGGTGGATGTTGCAAAGCAGTGATTTAAGAATGTTTTTTTTTTTTTTTTTTTGGCCTTCACAGAAACCGCCCCCCCTCTCTCTCTCTCTCTCTCTCTCTCTCTCTCTCTCTCTCTCTCTCTCTCTCTCAAATAAGTAATTCTGTTTACGTCTAAATACCTCTCCGAACTGTCTGTGTATTACATTTTACGTAAATAAAATTAATGAATTAATCTATAAGAAATAAATCATTACACGAAGATTTCAAATAAAAGAAGTACTTCGTCCTCACAAATCCTCTAATATTTGATATAGTTCAGCTCATTAGCTTAAAACTAATACTTTATAAGGTAATATTAGTGAAAGCTAAAGCGCATGCATGGAATTAGCTACGTTGTCTAATTTGCTGTAATTGGTAAAAACGTAGAACTCATTCCCCTGCACAATACTGAATCGGAATGAACATTAGTTTTCAAGGGATCTCGCGATACACTGCTCGGTTAGGTACTTAACATCGTGAACCCCTTTCCTAATGTAATTTGGTGATATTTTCATGTGAAGCACATTGATAAAAATCATTCAAGGTTAATTTATTTTGCTGAAAGAAGTAGGTTCTCTTGAAGGTACACTTAACGTTAAATTGTACACATTTGAACCTTTGTTTATTTAGTTTATATGAGTTGCATATTTTTATGCTTATTTAATCTCCTAGGTCCTTTGCAACTTTCTCCCCTAAGTTATAGTATTTATTATATTTCTGACTAACTTTATCACTTAACGTTGAATGTTAACAGCTTATTCATCGTTATATATATATATATATATATATATATATATATATATATATATATATATATATATATATATATATATATATATATATATATATATGTGTGTATGTATATGTGTATATATATATATATATATATATATATATATATATATATATATATATATATATATATATATATATATATATATATATATATATATATATATATATATATATACAAATATGTCTGATGTGTGTATATATGTTATATATATATATGTATATATATATATATATATTATATATATATATATATTTTATATATATATAATATATATATATATATATATATATATATATTCAATTCTCCAGTAACAAACACCGGATGCTAACTATATATATATATATATATAAAGTTTCATAGTTCACAGATATTTTGTGACTTGCAATACACAGTATATTTTTATTAATAAGTGTGGCTGAAGGCATTGGGAAGGACCTTGAGAGGATGTTTAGCTGTTGTCTGGCGCGCATCCTAATTACGAAAACTGTATACGTGAGAACATCCCTGCCTAGCGACAAGGCTTTGTGAGTACGTTTGCCGGAAATTTGTTCGTATGTGTGTTTTTTGGGCGGAGTCCCATGGTGTGAAGGGTATGGTTATCAAACAAATTGTCATTCAAAGATCAACATCAAATATTATTAGAAGTCTTCGGTAAAGACTGTGGTTCGAGACCTGTCGATTAAGAATTGTGAACATTGATGTTTGGAGGTGGGAAACATTTTAGTTTCCCAAACTGTAGATTGTTCTTTTCATTTAACATATATCTCACCTGAATTTGACCATTTTTACATTGTGTGTAATATATAAGTAGCATGGGAGGAATTAAAATCTTTATTTTTATGCATTTGTTTAATAAGGGTTTTATTTGACTCCTTCAGATGTTTCGCTGAGGAAGAGGTTAAAATGTACTCATTGGGAATATACTGGACTTTGACTTATTTTGACCTATTGTGGGGAAAAGATTTAAAGAGAACAATTAGTTGAATATGATGGACTGTAATATGTTTGATCATTTGTCTTAGTATTACATTTTATTTCATCTCTTGTTTCTTACAATCCAGTTATGTTAGATTTTTGTCCGATAAATTATTTTGGGTAAAGACTTGTTTCGCTGTGTAGACCTAAGAGAGAGAGAGAGAGAGAGAGAGAGAGAGAGAGAGAGAGAGAGAGTGAGAGAGTGAGAGAGAGAGTTGTATGTACAGATGTTACGTATAAATAACTATATATGATAAACACTGTATATATATATATATATATATATATATATATATATATATATATATATATATATATATATATATATATATTATGTATATATATATATATATATATATATATATATGTATCTTTTATATATAACATATATATATATATATATATATATATATATATATATATATATATATATATATATATATATATGAATTAAAATCTTTATTTTTTTATGCATTTGTTTAATAAGGGTTTTATTTGACTCCTTCAGATGTTTCAATGAGAAAGAGGTTAAAATGTACTCATTGGGAATATACTGGACTTTGACTTATTTTGACCTATTGTGGGGAAAAGATTTAAAGAGAACAATTAGTTGAATATGATGGACTGTAATATGTTTGATCATTTGGTTAACCTTAGTATTACATTTTATTTCATCTCTTGTTTCTTGCAATCCAGTTATGTTAGATTTTTGTCCGATAAATTATTTTTGGGTAATGCTTGTTTCGCTGTAGACCTAAGAGAGAGAGAGAGAGAGTGAGATAGAGAGATGAGAGAGAGATGAGAGAGAGAGAGAGAGGTATATGTACAGATATTATATATATATATATATATATATATATATATATATATATATATATATATATATATATATATATATATATATGTATATATATATGTATATATATATATATATATATATATATATATATATATATATATATATATATATATATATATATATATATATATATATATATATATATATATATATATATATATATATATATATATATATATATATATATATATATATATATATATATATATATATATATATATATATATATATATATATATATATATATATATATATATATATATGTATATATATATATATATATATATATATATATATATATATATATATATATATATATATATATATATATATATATATATATATATATATATATATATATATATATATATATATATATATATATATATATATATATATATATATATATATATATATATATATATATGTATGTATATATATATATATATATATATATATATATATATATATATATATATATATATATATATATATATATATATATATATATATATATATATATATATATATATATATATATATATATATATATATATATATATATATATATATATGTATATATATATATATATATATATGTATATATATATATATATATGTATATATATGTATATATATATGTATATATATATATATATATATATATATATATATATATATATATATATATATATATATGTATATATATGTATATATATATGTATATATATATATATATATATATATATATATATATATATATATATATATATATATATATATATATATATATATATATATATATATATATATATATATATATATATATATATATATATATATATATATATATATATATATATATATATATATATATATATATATATATATATATATATATATATATAACTCGTAGGCGTCAGGGAAAGGCACTCAATACAGCTGATAGTTTATTCCTAATGCCGACGTTTCACAACTACATTGTTGCATTTTCAAGGCTGAAAACAGCGAGCTGACTCAATAATTATCATAAAAAACATTTATTACAACAACTGATTAAAAACACTACAGTATTGTCTCATTTAAAATTCTTTTAAAAATATCTGAGGCACCATGACACTAAAAGAAAGAAAGACCCAGACGGGAGCCAAAAACAAGACTATTGAAAAGGAGAGAAAAATACAAATTAAAACACAAATAGATAAAAGGAGAAAACAAGGTAACAATACGGCAAATAGGACCATCAAGCAATAAACAGCTGAGTGGATGATGTTTGGGTGTTCAATGATGGAACTGTTAATTTTATCATTATAGATTCTAAGGTTGTTAAGTCTCTGTCTTTCTGTGTTTGTCCTATTATTCGAAAGTCTTTGTTGTCAATGGCTGTTTATAATTTAGAATGATTCATGTTGGATTGTTCTGGGTTGACAATCTACTCCCGGTTCGGAAGCTAACTCCTCTATGGGCGTCTATGCGTACCCTCAGCAGTCTTTTGGTACATCCAACGTAAGTCCCCTTTTACACCTGGGGCAAGTATACTTGTAAACGACGTTGGATGTAAACAACGGACTAACTTTGTCCTTGAGCTTGAAAAAGGACCCGATGGTACAAGGATTTTTGGGGATTAATTTTAGGTTCAGTGCAGGCAGTTCTCTCTGAAATAGATTTAAACATTTTTTCCTAAAATTATCGTCATGTAGGTAAGGAACGTTGCAAACATTTTCATTTTTGTACCGTGTGGATGGTCGGGTTTTTTCATTTTTTTTTGATTTAAAAACCTGTTTAAAGCCCTGAAAAAGAGCTTTTTAGAGGAAAACAGTTGTTTTTGAAGTAGTTAGCCAGGGTTACGATCTCTTCATGGAAGGTCATCCACCTCGATGAGTGTGTAAAGGCCCTGTGGAGGAGAGTAGAAATGGAGTTTAATTTGAAATTAAAATAACATTAACTATAAAAATTCGTACCCAAACCTGTGAAAGTATCTTTCCTATAAATTCCTGTATAAAAACCTTGTTCATTTCTAGAGACTAGAATATCCAGGAACGGTAATTTATTATTAGATTCTTTCTCCAGAGTAAACTTTATGTTCAAGAAGTGTTGAGTATTAATATAGTCTAAAAAAGGGTCAGCATTAAAATCACGTTTGAACAAAGCGAACGTCATCGACGTAACGTTTGTAAAAACTAAAACAAGGGGGTGGAAAGAAAGAGGCAACTATCCAGCGCCTGCTCTTCCAGAGAGCTCATGAAGATATTGGCGAAAACCGGACCTAAAGGGGGAACCCATTGCCATCCCATCCACCTGTCTATACAATGTCATTAAAAATAAAGGCGGTGTCCAGCACGGCCAATTCTAAAATTGTTTAAATAACGTCCTGTTAAAATTATGAAATAAAACATCCTCACTAGAAAACAACTTTTATTTAGAATAATGTCGATGGTCTCTCCACAGGACGTTTGTGAATAGGATTCCACATCCAGGCTAACCATGTATAAGTCAGAATATTCTTTAATAACGTCATCTTTAAAACTAGCTGAGTTCCTAATAGAGTAAGAATTTATAGCTAGGGGTTCTAATATATTAACAAGGTATTTAACCATTCATTGAAGAGAGAATTTAAGATCGCATTTTCTGCTAATCACCAAGCCCACAGCACTTTTATTTACTAAATGGACCCCATTCTTCAGGAGAGATGACCTCACCATTTTAAAGAACTTAGCCAGTGAGGAAGATATCATCATTACTAGACCAGATAAAGGTAAAAATACGGTTTTCTTAACAAGCAGGACTATATCAATAAAATGGAAAGCATATTAAACGACCGAACAAAATTCGAAAAAAATAGGTTCTCCAGACCTATATAATATCATCAAAACGGAAGATAAGATAAACAGATTTTTTAAGGACATTAAACAAAACAATGTCATAGACGAACGCAAACCTACAAAACCTCTTTTGTCACAGGTTCGTCATATGGAGTAATGTATGGTTTGCCCAAAGTGCACAAGTACCAATCCTCTAGTACCGACCCAGGAGGGTCGCAGAGGGCCGTCGCGTCGTCGTGAAGGGAGAAGTGCTGCCGGAATTTTCCCATTTGCCGAACTTACAAGCAAGAAGGCTTGTCGGAGGCACTTACCCATGATTTAGGATCGATTCTCTTGCCTCCGCTGCGCACGAAGTATTAGTAAGTCATTCGACAGGGAGATGCGAAGGCGAAGCGGGGCTTGTAGAGTGAAGATTTTCGGACTTTCATCCAAGTTGGGGTTTATATCTGCTTTGGGGTCGGATACGGTATCGAGGAATTCTTGGAATAGGAAATTTTATTGTCAGTCACCAGATTATTCAAAGTTAGCAGGTTAAGAATAAGCGCATATTTTTTATGTGTAGAAGTATCTGTTTTGTACTGATGATGATTGATATTTATAGTGGAATGATAAACTGGTGCTGGCATATATAAACGCTGGGTACATTGTCAAGTGCTTGTGCAACCTTATTTGTAGGGTTTTGCTAAATAACCATAGTGTATATCTTGGCATAATTGTTGTTTATTATTACAATGCTCTATCTTACCGTAAGGAATAACAGGTTATTTTGTCGATTAAATCTCTACGTTTATCCATCACTATTTCCGATGATTTTATAGCACGAGAAGAATCAGTTAATGAGTTTTATGTAGTTTTTGGATTCGATCCCATTTTTGAGTCGTAATTTTTCCAATTGCCTTATAAGCGGTCATGGCCGATGAATCTTAACGCCATGTTTCCAAATAGGATTAAATAAAAAAAAATTCAGTTACCATCAATTTTTACGAAACAATGAATTAATTTTTTTTATTTTTCTATAAGTCAAATTATTTTACGCAAGTTTCCTGAGCCATACCAGCTTGCTTACACTTTTAATTGCCTTATGTACTGTGTGGCAGTAAAGTTAATAACAGCCAATGCCCATTTTTTTAGATTATCGTGGCCATCATAGGATTAAAACATTTACACACACAGTGACTGAACCAAAGCGATCTATGCTACAATGATATTTTATTTTCTCTCAATAACAGTTTTTCCCTTCTTTTTTTGAGGAGATAATAATGCCCTCATTCACCACTTTCCTTCAGCTCCATAATGAACTTCAGTAGGTGATCCCGTCTGTTTCCAGTCTTTTTGTGTCAAGGACATTGAGGTTTTCCACATCACCGCGTCACTTCTGGTTAATTCGACTGCGGTGCAGGAATAGTTCGCCGTGTCGACTCTCAACTCTGTTGTTTCGTTTTCTAGTTTCATGTAACAGAGTATAAAAGGATTGAAAAGTAATCCATCTCTCTCTCTCTCTCTCTCTCTCTCTCTCTCTCTCTCTCTCTCTCTCTCTCTCTCTATTACTCGTTTTCCAGCTGGATCTCCATTTCTTTTTTTCAGGTGTCATTTCGGCCTGTTCTCCCATCTTTGCTCATATCCTGTTCGACCTCGTTTTCCCTTAGGAAGATTCTCTCCTGATGAATTGATATTGGAAGGTAAATACTGTACAATAGAATGAGACTCTTACAAAGGAAGATTTACAGAACGATTGCAATGTCTCCACCTATTTCTCAGTTCAAATCGTCCTACGAGCAAGTTACATATCTTTAAAGATATACAGATAGAGAAAGGATATAGAATAAGTTAAAGTTTTTTTCTAAATGGCAAGTAATGGCAGGGAGTGGATGATTTGCTTATGCAAGAATTAAACAATAAAAAAAAACTCCTAGTGAGGAACAAATAGGGATGTATGTACTGGGAAATTATAGTTTTTTAATGTCAGGACACTGTGGTCATGGGTAAAGCTGTAAAAATTATGTTAATTGAAGGACTGTTTGGATCTGAATGAGAGTGACAGTGGAAAAAGTTGTAAAAGTGTTTGTAAGTGGTCCAGGAATTTATATAGGTCTCGCTTTCCCGTGACGTTCCTGAAGGATCTGGGCTTTTTCTTACACTGTCTTTAAGATTTTCATCAAGGCCACCTTTCAGTTTTTGTTTTTACTTCGCCCTTTTATATGTAGATAAAATTTCCTCATTAGAAACTGTCCTATTAGTTATCCCAGGACTCTTTAGAATCTTGTGCTCATTGTCACTTACGGGTTATTTAGTGCTTCTAATGCGTATCTACTAAGGGATTCAGAACCGATGAAGCACGGTTTTTCGGCAACACCTTTTTATCAAAGCATCGGATAAAGGTGAAAGTTGGCAAGTGTATGTTTTATAACCCTACCTAATTTTTGCAAGTATTATTTAGTACCTAAGTTCAATAGGTCTGGTACTTATCACAGTAAAAGTGCGTTTCCTATGCCGATGGCATATTCACTGATTGATATGAATACCCATCCTGGGCTTCAGCAATATCAATGATGGCGAGCAGGATTTGTCATCGTCCCCTTGATTGCATTATCATTCGCAATTATTATTATTATTATTATTATTATTATTATTATTATTATTATTATTATTATTATTATTATTTTATGAAGGTTTCATTTCAACTTCCGCAGCAGTTGTTGGGACTAAGTTGTTAGCTTGGAATTCTTCCACTTTCTTGACATTCGTATTGTTTCTACTTTATAAATAATCAGTGTATGCAATTCATCCACATAATGAACCAGTCCATAGCTCATTTGTAAGATCTACATCTTTTCAGGGCGGGAATACACAAAGACAATCCGTTTTGTTTTACCTCAGGTTTCGACACTATTTGCAACAAGTCAGGAGCGGTCACTAGAAGTAGAATTCAAATGAAAAGCAATGATACCCCCATTTCCCTCAATTGTTAGGGGTGTAAAGGTCAACGCCAATGTTTTATTTCAGTTAATGTAACTCATTGCTATTTTTTTTTTATTTTTTTTATTGATATCATAGAACACCGTAAACAGCGCTCGTACACTCGCTGCAAATAAAAGGCAGTGGTAGGAGTCAAGATTTTGAGGACAAGCTATTTTTTACCTACTTAATACCAATCAAATGTAACACGATTTATTTTGATATGCATGGAAAGGAAAATATATTGAAATCAGTTTTAATAAGGAACATATTGTTATAATCATTGTTTTAATAAATATGGTTTAGCTCAACAAATAAAACGCCTAACACCACATAATTTATTTACAAATGTCTTCAGCATCACTCTCGAGGAAGAGGTCATCATCCCCGTCCTCATCGTCAGTGATGACTGGTTACACGCTCTCATGAATATCGTACGACTTTCAGTACTCATCCTTAAAATGACGGGATTGTCTAACAGCTCCTGCCCACACTATATGGCCAGGTAATTATTACCCACTATACATATAGAAATAATTACCTATTCGCGCTATAGTAAGTCTTGCCACGGGTCTTGTTGCTTGTATACAAAGTAGCAAGCCATAGCACAAATGCAGTCTTGCAACCACGGGGACAATTCCATATCCTGCTATCCATTATCGAATTTGTTGAAGCCTAAACTGTGTAAGTTATCCATTCACTTGTTAGTGATGTACTGCTTACCTGGTGGATGGGCGGAGCCCCATGACGTCATATGTCTACGTCACGTAATGTTTTAGGACCCTTGTCTGTGATTTTCTCGGTTCCGGCATCAGCGATTTCTTTCTACTCTATAATATCAAAACTATCCAACTTAGGTATTAAATTAATAATACTTACAAAAATTAGGTAGGGTTATAGAATATACACTTGCTAACTTTCACCTTTATCCGATGCTTTGATAAAAAAGTGTTGCTGAAAAACTGTTTTTCATCGGCTCTGAATCCCTTAGTAGATATATAGTAGATTTGAATGGTACAGATGAAATCTGGTCAGTCGTAATGCTTTCACGGCCAATTTAATTTCTTCTTATAAGTTGGCGTTAGTTCAGTTTTATCTTCACAAATACTTTCTTAGAATTTGTGAATTCAACTTTTCTCATATATAAGCATTCTACGCCTAGGAATAAAAAGATCATGGTGCGACCCTGGATAAACCTGCCTCTAGGAAACTAAGTGACATGCTTTCCAAAGAAGCGAGCGCTGATATTTATGGTATTTGTATTCATCACTGTACCGAGTATTGTCTTGTATCTAGGAAACATTTGAACAAATTCTTGGTGGAGTGGAACTAATGATTTTCCGTTTAACAAATGCCCAGCTTCTTGATCCCAACTAGAATTGTCTGCAACTCTTCCGTTAGAGAGCCACCTCATGTTTGACAGATATTGCTTTTAGAAACTAGTTTCAAGATATTCATGGTTACCAAACTCTTCCACTTTTCGTTCATTTTATACATTAGGCTTTACCATGCTACGGATACTTTGTGCCAATAGAAAACTGGAGATTCAACCCATTCAGTGACCTATTTTTATGAGGTACTTTTAAAATTCGGAATGGCGAACGTTAGTCCATATTTTTCGGATCATTTAACTTTTCCCTCTGCAAGAGACATTTCTGTTATCATGTATGGGAGTAATTTTCTTGGCGCTCAGTTCACGCAGGACCACAAAAACTTGGGACAGCCTTGAGCACATCTCTGATTAAACTGATGGCAATGACACATATTTTACACTGCGATTCTACCAGTCAGCTAATTTAAGCAACGTTAGATTTGGCCAGTAGTTTGGATTGCGTAGGAAAGGTACAGATTCCAGTTTTTCAGTCAAACTTTCTGATGAGTTGACTAGCCTTATCCCCTTAATATATAAACTAAAGCTTCTGTTTTACATCACCTTTGTGACAAAGCGGGAGCTTTCTAGTATAAATACCACACGCACGCATGTGTATGTGGGTAAGCGTGTGTTTGTGTATGTGTGCAATTAAAAATCAATTTCCTTTGTTTTATCGAATTTTTACGTCAAAACTTTCGTCCATCCAAGTTTCTCTTTACACATTTCCATTTGATACACTCACGTTTGCGTCCTATGCAATACACACAATATAGTATCTCCAACATATTGACGTCATTCATTATAACTTTTTCTTTGACCTACTGTAGTTCTGTCTGGCCAAAGAAAAGATATCTGTTATTCCCTAAAGTACCAGGAAACATCCATTAAGACCAATCTCCAGGTAGTTTTATATTGCTTTATTTTCAGAATTGTTTTGGTCTTAGTAGACAATCTTGAGAGAGAGAGAGAGAGAGAGAGAGAGAGAGAGAGAGAGAGAGAGAGAGAGAGAGAGAGAGAGCATTGAGTGATGGATTGTATATAAGTATTTTAGTAGTTATGACCTTTGCTTCAGGTATTTTGTTTTAAATTTTTTGAATATTTGCTCTCCCGTCTCAACCTTCCACCGCATATCCCACACTGCAGCAGTAACCGATCTTGATACAGAGCCATTGATTTTTTGTCGCCTTGGGGGAGGCGCGAATCTGCGACATCTGAGTGGCATGCTACGACACTAACCACTATACCAGCCGACCAGCATAGGATGAATGATAGAACGGCGGTAAACACTTAAAATTTTTGTGTGCTATACGTTCATTATAACGAACATTTTCGGCGTTATCCCTTCATATACGCAAAATAAAGTTGCAATTATGTTTTATGTTTAACCGAAAAAATTTATTACTGATTGTTGTTACGTCGCATGATGCCGTTGACCTGAACGTTTGAGAATTACAACTACTAAGTGAAAGTAAACAAAAGTGAAATAGGCAAATAAACATAGAATGTGTAAACTCATGAGCATAGCGGATGATGTCTTATTCAAATATATCGTAGGAACACAAAATAGAAGAAGAGCGATCTGAAATTGTTGCTCTTCAAATTTTACTGATAAATTGGGAAATACATCCTTGTTGATACGTTTATTAAAAGAGCTCTAAAAGGAATTAGAGCTTTAGTAAAAGGGTCAATAGTAACGCATTTCCAACTTTTCATTAAAATTTGAAAGGGCAAATAGTTCTGATAGATTCCCCTACCATAACGGTAGAACGTGAATGACGAGGAATTAACGGGTCAGAATAAATTAAGTATGAATTGTTTACTGCTCTTATATCCACAGTTCCGTCCTGAGCGACTTTTTTTTCGATGGGTATTCAAAGGCTCTCGATTCGAGCGTAAATTAGGTTTCCCACTCACTGCCTTTGAAGGAAACATCAGAGGCATTTGCTTCGCTTTACCTCAAGGCATATCATAGTGCAATGAAAATGTCGTGTGTTCATTCAGGAAAAACTTGCAATAAAGCTTTTCAAGTTACGACAGCACTAGGGACCTGAATAGAATGAAAACTTCTTTGAAATGACCTCGATTCGAACAAATTCTTTTCCTGTTTATTGTTGAACAGGATATCTTTACATCAGTGTAGGAGATTACAAATATTATTGCAGGTGCAGCTTCCATGAAACACCATGTGAATAAAAAAATATCCTCGACAAGCCTTCATCTCTTAAAAAAAATTGTATGATTTAGAATGACTGTGAATGAGATTCTATCCTTGCAAACTATACGAGAGCAACAAGTACGTGAAGAATGGATGAAAACTGCATTTCAAAAGGGAAGTTCATAAGGCACTTTATGATTCGTCTCCCAGGGCATATTGATTAAAAAGAACAAAGAAGCTCTTGAGATATATATGACATTCATTTACTATGTTCCTCTACTTTTGAAAGTCTTTTCCTGCAAGTGAGCAGTTAAAAAAAAAACATTAGCCTATACATTTGAGCATCCTCATCAAAAATTAATGAAAATATATTTCTCATCTACTGAGTGAATTTACGAAACAACCAACAG
This sequence comes from Macrobrachium rosenbergii, assembly GCF_040412425.1. NCBI lineage: Eukaryota > Metazoa > Arthropoda > Malacostraca > Decapoda > Palaemonidae > Macrobrachium > Macrobrachium rosenbergii. The sequence continues at coordinate 65,589,779 of NC_089748.1, forward strand.
GCGACGGTCGGAGTCTTTAACATTAGTTCATGCCAACATCTGCACAGGGTTCATAGTTTCCCTCATCGTCAAGAGTGTTGTTGCAAATATACAGGTCAACCTGCTTCTTTGTTTTACCCAAACTTATTTCCAAACAGTATGTTACATACTTTTTCTTGTACATCTGTTATTCCATTGCTTTATATCTGAGTAGCATTCACGTGGGATTAATACCTTTGATGATGAATTTTATCTATTCTGTTTTATTCATTTGAGACTTTGACTAGAATTTTGTCTTTGATCTTTTCTCGTTTTGCTAATTTTGAGGGTGTATTAGCACGTCCGTCCTTTAGTCCTCTCTAATGGTTTACCTTCAGAAATGTGAAGATAACGAATGAAGCACATTTTTAACAATTCAGATATGTTATCTTTTTACTAAAAGTTTCCAGAAATAAGACTCGTTAAATTCGGAACGGACTGTATTTTCACGATATTATGATCGAGTAAAGCTTATATAAAAGCTTACGGAAAGGTAATTCAATCCTAATAATCTATAAAGCTTCAGGCTTTTATTTTCACCACGTTGTTAAAAAGCTTATAAATTTTATTACCTATACATGCGTTATTACATGCAACGTAATTGAACGATAATGGTGAGACAAGGAACATCTTCCTTTAGAGACACTTTAGCCCTGACCTTATGTAGCCTTCAAGCGCTGACCCTTTTACATTAGGTCTTAAAAAGTCTGAAATTTATTGTTGCAGAGGTGCCGTTGCAACGTTACCTGCAAAATGATTCGGCTAAACAGTGAGGACGTCTGTGCCACATCCTGCGCGCAAGTACCAGAAGCAGACAAATGAAAAGTGCAGCATCCGTTTTGAATTTCTCTTAAATACCTTATGTAAATATTCTAAAGTTTTATGTTGTTATCATCTAAAGAAATGTTCACCGCTTAGATAAAAGCACCATCCGAGACTTTGGGGTAATACAGATATCTACAAACGGGATTTGATGGCGTCCGTTTGAAAAGTAAAAACCAAGGATAAACGTTTTAATATTCTATAAAACAAAAAACGGGAATAAATTAGATACAATTTTTTCTCTGTATGTGAAAATTATGGCATGCCATATTCATTTGCCTTTATGACCCATTGTTTAATATTGTATTATTGCAGCCAAATCCTTCCGAACTCTCTCTCTCTCTCTCTCTCTCTCTCTCTCTCTCTCTCTCTCTCTCTCTCTCTCTCTCTCTCTCTCTCTCTCTCGTGGCCAGAAGAGCATTAGGCTACATCGTTACTGAATATTAGAAGAAATATTACGATCCGCATATGACATCGTTTGTTAATGACTCCTGTGAATTGATACAGTAATTTCGTAACGTCAGCCCTGCTGTAAAAAGAATATTTTCCCATTTGAATGTTTCAGTGGCCGTAAATGGAGACGCAAATTCCATTTAATTCAGTGTTAGATCATTCTGTGGTATTTCTTATCTGAAAATGACAGATATGCTGATATTGCACGTTCCGCGTAAATGAACACGATTCCAAGCGCATAAAAACTGTAATATACTCTTTATTGTGGATAGACTCAATATTGTTTTTTTAATAGAAACATCAATGATCAATGTCACTTAAACTAATCTAGCGATGAAGGAATAGTAAGTCAGTTTTTCCGCAGAAATAAAAATGGCATAAAAACAACAGAAAACTCACACCACCTTCAGCTATGAATTGGATAAAGACAAAAAAAAAAAAAAAAAATTTTTTTTCCATCTGTTCCCTAACGAAGAATAGCATGAACACACTATATTACGAGTTTTTTTTTAATAATTTCCGAATCCTTTTCGAAAGCAGCGACTGTGAACTATATAGCAGCTACTAGGATATTTAATGTTTGAAGAAGGAAGGAATTAAGAGAAAGATATTTTAAGAGCGTAGTCAGAGACTGCACGTTTACTGAGGAATTTAATTCGCGCTCAGCTTCTGCGCTGCACATTGCGTTCTGTTATTGCTGTCTTAGTCCCTTAATCATACATGCATCAATAAATATTACATACAAAAAGTTTCTAAATAGTTTTATTCCCTTTGTACTTTATAAGGTATAGTGCAGTGAAGAGCATGAATGCTTCCCCATTAGCAGTTCTCTAGATTTTTCCCTTTAGATATCTTTTAGATATCAATATGTTTCTCGTGTAGAAGTTCTGAATAAGGTAAGCAGCAACTTGGCATAGTTATTTAACTGACACTTATTTGCTCTCTTTAGAATTTTAAAAAGTCGTTCATCATCTGACTTCAGTCAGTAAATTATTTTACATCCTGTGCTTATTACTGATTAATGTCGATTAACTGTCTCAGTAATTCCAAATAAAAAGACTAAATAGATAGATAGAAAGATAGACAGAGACAGATATTCGAGGCAGAAGCATTCGGATAGCAGCTCACTTAACCTCGTTCGCCATATTTTGAGAGACATAATATTCGGCCCCACAAAAACATCAGCAAACTGGCATAATATGACAGCGTACTAGGGAATTGAATTAGTCAAGTCTGGTGGCTCAATAAATTTGCGGTCGTCCACATGATATTCGGTACGGGTTTCCGTGCCAGTTTAGTTGTCTTCTTGAATGACCTGGCGATGCAGATATTCAGGTCATGAAAAACAGAAGTCAGCTTTATGCAGAACTGATAATTATTTTGCCAATCATGTAATGTTGTTCTAGGCCTTTGTGAAGATGATTGGTAGAAATTACGAATACACACTTTTATGTCCATCTTAGCAAGGCTTCCGTGGTAGTTTGTGCCTTTGACAAATAAAATGAGAGATGACAGTAGCTTCAGCTTCTCTGTTGATATCTTCAGTCGAGAGGGATACATTGAAACAAATTTGACAAACAAACTCTCGTTTGTTTGTCAAAATTTTGTGAACTTGCATGTTTCCAGCATATCTTTGTAATTAAAAATCAGCCGCTGATTTAATGAATTACTACACTGAAGTAAGAGTCGGATAAAGGTTTAGCAAAATCAAAGAGCAATAGATAAAAGGTCTAAAATACTTTCTCTTCTGAGGTATCAGGAGCCAAGCTGCTGGGAAGCGTTCGAGCTGACATTAACTATCATTTTTACACACCTAAAGTTTTTGGAGCTCGTTAGTAAACACTTGTCAAGCTATTTTATTGACTGTACCCCACCCGGTCACTCCACATTGTTGTTGTTATAGTCTGAAGTTGGGTTTCACACTAAAAGTTTTGACCTTATCTCCTAAGATGGACTGAGCATGATCATTAAGCTATTAACAGACATGGCAGTTTTTATGGGCTAGTTTATTTGATGTAAGTATAAGTGTATGTATATATATATATATATATATATATATATATATATATATATATATATATATATATATATATATATGTGTGTGTATATATATACTATATATATATGTGTGTGTATGTATGTATGTATATATATATATATATATATATATATATATATATATATATATATATATATATATATATATATATATATATATATATATATATATATATATATATATATATATATAAAGTATGTTTTCATAGTTTTCATAAGCTAATTTTAACAGAGATAGTTCACATTCACAATAAATCCCTGATCCCCTTTTCCTGCCGAGAGTAACTAAATTTAGGGACAGTAGCAACCCCTTTCTCTCCCTTTCTCCATCTCCCTCCCACAGCCTATCTCTCGTCCCTAACACATCTCTCTCTCTCTCTCTCTCTCTCTCTCTCTCTCTCTCTCTCTCTCTCTCTCTCAGAAATACTGAGAGTCACAGAACTCGTTACTAAACAACCCAGTGCAGATCATCCCGTTCGCTTAATTACATTCATTACTTGTGTTCCAGAGGACGAGAGTCAAGAATTCTGAGGAGGGCCCAGAATACGAAATGTAGGTGGAACTCAACTTACATATTCCAAGAGAGAAAAACACTCGGTGGTTGTGTGGTCCTCCCTACTTGGCTTTCTCTCACTGATTCCGTTCAACATTCCTTTGAAGGTTGTTCTCCAGCTTGTTTTCCTCATTAGATCTATTTGCATCTTTGGGGGCATTTCCATATCACGCGATCAATACCTTACACAGACAGACATACAGACAGACAGACAGACAGACAGACAGATAGATAGATAGATAGATAGATAGATAGATAAAAAGGGAAAATTGCACTTCTCTTGATCAGAAAACTCAGTGGAAATTTAGTGAGTTTTAGGCTGACAAAGACCAAGCAACCCTTTCTGACATCACAAGTGTTACAACTACCTAATTTACTATATATATATATATATATATATATATATATATATATATATATATATATATATATATATATATATATATATATATATATATATATATATATATATATATATATATATATATATATATATATATATATATGACTATTTATCACATCACCGTGATTCATATACAATCAGAAAGCTACATAAACGTCCTTTAATATCCAATTCGCTCTACTGAATAAATATATTTTCATATATGTTACCGAAGGTGAATTTTAGTTGATAATAAGTCCACTGTCCCGTGACGGGCGGTGGACTTATTATCAACTAAAAATCCCCATCGGTAACATATAATATATGAAAATATATTTATTCCGAGGTAGATAATATGTATAATTGGATATTAAAGGGACGTTTGTAGTTTTATATATATATATATATATATATATATATATATATATATATATATATATATATATATATATATATATATATATATATATATATATATATATATATATATATATATATATATATATATATATATATATATATATATATATATATATATATATATATATATATATATATATATTATATATTTGCTTGCGTATGTACATTGTAACTTAGCACGTTTACTAAATTATTCAGCTGGTATGTTTCTTTGCTTCTCTCATCTTTATTTAATACTTTACTTCGCAAAATATCCAGCATAATTTATTTAGCTTCTCAGTCCTCCTGCGACATTCTCCGGGGGCAGAAAATTTCCAATGCATTAAACTTGTGGGAACGTGAAAACTTTTTGTTTTTAGGTGTATTGTCGACGTCAGCTATAAACGTCTTCTCTAGTTTTTCCAATTTAAGGTAATGCATTCGTTCTGCCTCCCAGGTCAATGCATCTCACCGCATTCGTGTAGAACTTGGCAAATTTAGTTCTGCCTCGGGGTTTGGAGGCTGATGTTAAAGAATAGCGAAGATTTCACACGGAAAGGGATACAGCTATATAATGTATACAGTTTTAACAGACATTTCTTTAATTTCATAGGCTTTTGCAAACATTGCTCTTGGAGTTTTATTCCTGTTAATGTAAATGGATGTTGCCAATATGTAAGAAGTAAGCATTAAATTTTGTCTCATTTGATTTCCATATGCATGACTTATTGCCGGTAAGAAGGTTTTTATATTGTATTTAACTTATATCTTTGTTAACAGGATTCTTCAGGGAGCTAAGCATAGATTATTAAGACAAGGTTACCAAAAGTTGGACTCGTTACTGGCAACAATTGCTTAGGTTTTGGGGGAGAAAGAAATGTAACTTTTCATGTCCTACCTGAAGCTCTGGCTTTTCATTCGCCTCAAAACTGATAAATGATTATTGTTCTTTTTTAATGTTAACACGATGAGTATATCTATCGAAATAGTCATCCAGATCTTGGAAGGTCGATTTTGGTATTCGAATTATTATTTAGTTGTCAGACTTAGTTAGGTGCCAGTTACAACGATAGGGGCCTTTCATTAGAGCTTTTCCCTTAGGGGTTAGTGCCGTCAGTACACCTCACGCGTTACACTGTAGGTATTAAGGGTCTTTGCAGCGTCCCTTCTGCCCCTTGCTGCAACCCTTTTCATCCCTTTTACGGTACCTCCATTCATATTCTCTCTTCCATGATTCATAGTGCAACTGCGAGGTTTTCCTCATGTTACACCTTTTAGACCTCTTACTCTCAATTTTCCTTTCAGTGTTGAATGACTTATAGGTCCCAACGCCTGGCCTTTGGTCTAAACTGTATAGTATTGTATCTGTTCATTAGAGTTTTGATTTCTGAGGGTATTCAAGGGGATGCAAACAAACTGAAAGAATTTTACATTTTCCAAATCAGAAAAGAGAATTACTTGTGTTCTCTGAAACCGCATTTTATTTTTACTTTCTTTTGACTGATCTACTTATGACTATCTTCTTACTCCCATAACAATTTAAATGGATATTTCATATTTCACTAATGACAGAATTCGGTTAAAGAAAATATTCTGATGATTACATAAATATGGGATAAGGTTGTTAAAACAAATGAATTAAATACTTGTCTGGGGTCATATCTTTAAAATCAAAAAAGGGTCAAAAAAGAAAAGATAGAACAATGATTAGATATGGATTCCAGGAAGCTGTTTCATGTTTCACCTCTGAGGCAGCATCACATATTATGAAAGATATCATCTCATCGCTCCTTAGACTGATAACTTTCGTCTGCAAGTTTCTCGACTATGATGGCTGAGATCCGTCAGGGATAAAACTACTCTCTCTCTCTCTCTCTCTCTCTCTCTCTCTCTCTCTCTCTCTCTCTCTCTCTCTCTCTCTCTCTCATGTAAAAGGATTCATTACAAATTTTTATTCCTCTCCTGCAGTAAAATTGTGAGTCACAGATTCATTACTATCGTTAGTTGTCGAATCGTTTGGGATGTTCCTGTTTCATTTCATTCTTTCAGTATTGGCTATATATATATATATATATATATATATATATATATATATATATATATATATATATATATATATATATATATATATATATATATATATATATATATATATATATATATATATATATGTATGTATGTATTTATGTTTATGTATGCATGTTTGCTGCACCCATAATTGATCATTTTTGACCAAGGAATGCTGCAGGGGTCTTAGTGCCACAAACACGTACAACATGGGCATTGAAGTACTCACGGATGCTGTGGAGTACATATTTACTACTTCTTAAGTTTTTTGCATCTAGATGATGGTGTAATTCGAGCTTTTACTTATTTACACTATGTATAATTAATTCACATTTTCAAGTTTCTATACTCATTTTCCTTCTTAAAAGCTTTCCTCAGGTAGAAAAATTACTTGCTTTGTTTTTTGTTTGACCAGGATTAAAGTTGCTCTTTTTGATCAATACACTGTCTCTTCATTAAACTATTTGTTATATACATTCTTTTTATTTAGAAAAGGAATATGATTTCATCTTACATCAGAATCACGATGTAGCTAATGATTTGTTCATGTATGCATTGTATTCGTACCTAATACTGACTACAAAGAAATACGAAACAAGCTAATGAGAGAGAGAGAGAGAGAGAGAGAGAGAGAGAGAGAGAGAGAGAGATGCTGTATAATGCCGTCGTTATCGAGCAACGTTCAAGTATTCACAAAAGAGAAAACATGCCCTGTTTATTTAATGATTCTCTTCTCTTTATTTTTAAGCTACCTAATATATATTGAATATTCTTTTTAACTATGCACTGAACCTTTACTAATTAATAAAATCCTACATCTGTGAAGGACTAGCATTCTCTCTCTCTCTCTCTCTCTCTCTCTCTCTCTCTCTTCTCTCTCTCTCTCTCTCTCTCTCTCTCTCTCTCTCTCTCCAAATGGATTCTCTGAAAGGTATTTATAAGGAATATCTTATTAGCAAGACACTTCCGTGAATCTGTCAGCATAGCAACAATAATGTTGCAAGTGTGACACATGTATCAGAAAATGTTAAAATTGCGTAGAAGCGTCTTGAAACAAAGACCTTTCATCATCCATAGTCTGTGATCTCTCACAAAGGAGAAAGTTTGAATTAATGAAAGCACGGATAGGAAGACTGTGATCAATGGGCATCGATGTATCACGGCGAGAGATTAATGGAGGCTCTGGCGAAGCATCGCTTAGGAACAAACACCCTGAGTAACTTTATCAAACTATTTGTCTGAGGAAAGGCGATGGCGAGTTAAGAATGACCCAGGCGTTACAAAAATATCGAGCAAAATCAGAAGTCAGACGACAGTGTTCTTTGAATGCTTAGCGGTTCTCAGGAATATTACTTGCAGGGATTATGGGTTACATATGCGTGTACACACTTGTAAGTGTTTAGGGTTCTCAGGTTTATTACTTGGTAGGGGATTATGGGTTACATATGCATGTACACACTTGTAAATGTTTAGGGTTCTCAGGTTTATTACCTGCAGGGATTATGGGTTACATATGCTTGTACACACTTGTAAATGTTTAGGGTTCTCAGGAATATTACTTGCAGGGATTATGGGTTACATATGCGTGTACACACTTGTAAGTGTTTAGGGTTCTCAGGTTTATTATTTGCAGGGATTATGGGTTACATATGCATGTACACACTTGTAAATGTTTAGGGTTCTCAGGTTTATTACCTGCAGGGATTATGGGTTACATGCTTGTACACACTTGTAAATGTTTAGGGTTCTTAGGTTTATTACTTGCAGGGATTAGGGGTTACATATGCGTGTACACACTTGCATATACATATCACAACTTTGACTTGTTCAGCAGAACTTTACCTAAGAGCTGAGTTCTTCATCGTCCTGAAGGCAGATGTTGGGATTGCAGATCAAGAATTTATTTATTTATTTTATTTTTTTGTTTTTTCTTTACTTCAAGATTAGTCTGTTTACTGCATTTTCTGCGTGCATTTACTTTTCTAAAATACAGCTGCTTTCTTTCTAAAGTACTTGGTTACACATACCTGAAACTTTCCAATATCCACTCTTTCATTTTTCTTCCCGTATTTTTTTTATTATATCATTTATCCTTTAATGTTCATCTGCAGTACCAAACATTTTCTTAAGACAAGTCACCCTCCACAAACTCTCTTTTTCATAATCCCACCGACTCGGGTTTTTATCCCCGGTTCCTATGGGCTTATATTATCAATAGTCCCTCCTTTAATGCTGTATACTTTTCATGAACGCATATCTTTTACCATAATGCATTATCATCAGTCCTTTCATTATAGTTATGTTATTGTCACGATTTCTGACTTATCTCAAACTCGGTCATCCTAAATTATATTTACGCCATTTTTTACTGTTTTGTTCCAAGTAAAAGTGTCGACTAATTTTCCTCAATTTGGTTCGTTCAGAAACAATAATTTTCTCTCATTACAACATTTCAACAGCGTGTTATTCTCTCTGCTATTTTCCTTTTTTTTTATCCAGTCACAGGGCTGAACATTTTCATCTGCAATCAAGTTTGTTTCTGAACACATTTCTTCAAGACTCTCTTCCTTCTCGTTCACTCTGGAAACTCTACACCTTCCAACTACGCCATCGATTTCTCTATTACCAAATTTGCATTTGAATCCCCCATCACAGGAACCCATCCGCCCTTTCTCAGGCCAACATGCAGAATGTCCCAGAAACTCGCTTTCACGTTCACACTTTATAATCGTGAACCATGTAGCGGTCAGAAATTTTTCCTGTCGCATGTAATTTTATGCCTGCAGTTTTTAGAGTAACATCGTTTTATGATTCCTTGTTCTGCACTCATCATGCTAAATTACAACGCAAAGTCATTGTTTGTCCATCTTAATCATAGGCAGACGTTGCTTTGACGTTCATCTCAGTCTTCAAGAGCATCCTCCCTAAGTTAATCAAGCCTCATTCTTTTTTACACAACAACGAAACCTCCACAATCCATGTTTTTTTCCTTCCCTTTCGCTACTGATTGTATGGTCGCAAACACCATGCCATTGACGTTTTGGTACTTTTCACAATGATTGGTGGAAATGGTATGTTTTCAATGATCGAACATGAGTAAAATGGTGATTGTTACTGGCTGCATGAGATAGTCATTTATATCGTATGAATAGCAATTCCTAAAGGTAGCAGTTCCAGAGTGGTACCACTTTACCACTACTGCTGTAATTGCATTTAACTGGAATTTGACTGACAAAACATAAATGTGATTGCTGCAGGCCTCCATCAGGAGAGGTTCCTACTCAATTTATGGGCATATCCTCCAACCAGGGTGTTTACAACCCTTTCCAAGATATTCTTCAGCCTTGTGACATGGCTGCCAAGTATGCTAGGGATAACCTGGTCATCACCACAGAACCTCGTTCTGATACTCTGGATGGATGCTGGTTTGAATCCTCCTACGGACATGAGAGTTACTCCACCGTCTTGTATTTGGATCTAAAGCTTTGTAGTACCAATCCATCCAAAAAGTGTGAAAAATTCAAGAAGTTTAGAGGGCATTATGGCTATTAAAATTACATAGGTGTCTGGTAAAAAGTGATTATGATAAACATACATACACACACAACACACACACACATCACACATACATATACACACACACATATATATATATATATATATATATATATATATATATATATATATATATATATATATATATATATATATAATGTATATATATGTAATGCCAATGGTGAAACATCTAATTAACGATGTAAACCAAGGATGTGTATGTGTATGTGTCTAGATCTATGGGAAAACAAACTAATGTTAAATTTTTAATTCAGAGATAAATAACGGAAACTGGTCAATTGAGATACACTGTAGAAACGGAATAGTCCTCCCAAAATTGATTTGTTCCTGGTGCCCTTGCACCAATTGTATCAATGCCATAACCTTTAGCCTGGCAAATCGTTTGCAACTTTTAGTGACATATTCAGATTATTTCTTAACCTGCTTTCCGAATTCTGTAATTTTTCCATTAAGATGTTATTCTGGATTCTAATTAACAAGTAATCGAGAATTGTATTGAATGACTTATCACTGTTGGTACCATAAACAAACAGAAGCTTAGTAAAATTTACAATTCTTTGAAAAATCTTAAGGATAAGGCGTTGATACCCTAACATATGGACTTTTTTTGTGCCAAAATGTTGTGGCAAAAGATGAAAAAAGCAATATGTAGATAGCTCATCTTTTCCTCAAACTTTTCATTAAAGAATATTTTCTAAACTAATTTCAGAGCATTAATTGTCTTAGGGAAGCACAAATAAAAGTCAACAACACAGTTCATTTTTCTGAACGTCCTAATTCACAAATCCATTCCAAAGAATAAACATCATTAACTTATAAATTACACAACCGGATTATTAACTAAGAAATCTGTCTCTTTGAGTCAGAAAATTGCAACGATTTTGCCAGGAAAAGGGTCATGGGTGATACAGTTGGTTTAAAGAGAGAGTTGTTCCCACCCAACTCTTTCGAAAAAAAAATTTCTCCTTGAGCTGTCATTTTTCTGAATTTCCAGTTTGATGTTCCATTCAATAATTCCGTGATTTGCTTATCTACTGGATAGTGAAATGTTTCCATCACTGATATTTTTGGAACTTATATATCTCATTTATATGATATATAATTGATATTATATTAACTATATATATTATATATATGATATATATATATTATATGAATCTTAGCTTCTCCCCAAATGCATATTTAAGGTCAAGCATTCACGCATTATCATCATCCCAAGATTTTATCATTATTTTTTTTAAATCATAGTCAGGATGTCTGTCTTCAAATTTTGTATATGTCACTTGATACCTTATATACTTCACAGATTGGCCAGAATGCAATTTCATCGCCTGCCATCTTCCAGGAGCAATTAGTTACTGCTGTTGGCCTTAGGAGAAGGAGCTCATCCGGCATTCAAAGGCCATTCCTCCACAAGGGACCAACAATTCTGTATTAGGAACCCCTCTGACTTGGGCCACTGAGCATACAAAACCTAGGCTTTTGGTACTTCCTATGGTGGTAATGTCCTAACAGAGATTCTTCATTACATTTAGGTAAACAATCAATTATAGGTCTTATTGTGATGGAGAGACTATGGGTATTTGTGAAAGAGTAAAACTTTGTAAACAGTGTCTGAAAGAAAGGTTCTGTAAGCAAGTGTTTATAGTCACTGAATCGCGTGATAAGAATAAAAGGGAAGTGCTTAAATTGCAGTGTAGTTTTAAGAAGAGTGGCTGTTGTGTCAGAGGAGAGTAGTGGTTTTGAGGCTGGTCTAATTTCTGCCTATCCTCCTCGCTCTTCTGTTCCATGTCAACTGCTGCGATTACGTGGTGGGAAAAACTATCTACATTCAGGGAATTCCATAATCAAATTTTTTCCTATCTATCACAAGACAGATGCCTCTTGCCTCTCATCGGACGATTGTTAGTTCCTTGCAAAAAAGATCAGTTTGAGGAGATCTTGATGTGTTGGTAATTTCTGTCTTAATCAAGTAATTCATTTTTTATAGATATCTAAGAGGATGAGTTATCAGAGGCGATAACAAAAAAAAAAAAACTCAGGTACGTCCTATTCAATGCACCTTAGAATGAATTCCAATCACGGAACATATTTATGTGAAAGGAATCCGATCTCAGGTATCAAATTCTTTTTCAGGACCCAAGTTAATTTTCCCCTCTGAAGAAAAATAAGAAAAAGTTAAATCTTTGGAATTCTGGCAGTGCTGCTTCCAAAGTTAGGCAGAATCTTCTTTTCCTTGTTTTTGCCCGAGAATCTGCATTAATTTATGGGAAAATATGACTCATCATTACTTGGCTTCTTCGTGTCAGCTGCATGAATGATGTCAATCAGTGACAATCAAAAGAGTGATTAAAATTTTTCGCTTATTGAACCAGAATTACTGCCTGACGAAATGGCTTTTAGAGTTATTAACTAAACGAAGGAAAGGCTGAGAAGAAATTTCGAATTTTATGCAAGTTCAGATCGATGTACAAATTTATGGAGATATGTAGCCTGTATATAATAAATATATATATAATTAACAAATATAATATTAATTTTTATATAATATATATATATGTATATATATGTGTGTGTGTGTGTGTGTGTGTGTATGTATATATGTGTGTAATATATACATAAAACATACATACATCATATATATATAACTGTTATATTTATATATATATATATATATATATATATATATATATATATATATATATATATATATATATATATATATATATATATATATATATATATATATAAATATAAGAAATAAGTAGTGAATTTAAATACGAACAATAAGCGAATAAGCAATATGCAATGAGAACCTTATTTTTATAAGTGCCTCAGATTAAAAGTTTAATGTAAGAGTTGTTCAGGAATAGTTCTGTTACTTTTACTAACTCTTAATAGTACATCTGCATGGAAAAAATCACAAAAAAGACCTATCTTTCGGTGGTCTCAGTATAATGCTGTATGAGCCGGAATCTTTAACCACGGCCCGGTGGTGTCCTATCCTATATCGTTGACAGAAACACGATTATGGCTAACTTTAACCTTAAATAAAATCAAAGCTACTGAGGCTAATGGCTGCAATTTGGTATGTTTGATGATTGGAGGATGGATGAAAATCAACATACCAGTTTGCAGTCCTTTAGCTCAAAAAACCTCAACTTTTGGGCTTTGGTCCATTGAAAATTTAGTGGTTTTATTTATTGGAAATGCTAATATAATAGTGACTGAGTTGAGTTTCCTTACTGAGATATAATTTGAGGGCGGACAGAAAATGTGCGGACGGACAGACAAAGCAGGCACAATAGTTTTCTGTTACAGAAAACTAAAAAAAAAAAAAAACAGCCAACAGCCACGACGACACGTATAAGATAGGAAGGAAGGAAAAGTCTAAAAAAAAAAATTAGGATAATAAGATTTAAAGACGATTCCGCGTTTCACCTTCCAAAATGATTTTTCCGTCGGCGGATTGAGGAAAACTTGGGCCAGATCAGAACTCGCCATTTTTGTTTCCTTCGTCCTTGTGTAAATCTAAGATAGGTAAATTCTTTACCACAGTTGAAAGAGAGAAATTTCCTCTAGGAAACCGAAGGGTAGTAGCAAATGGTTTAATTTTTGTTTGTTTAATAATTTTATATATATATATATATATATATATATATATATATATATATATATATATATATATATATATATATATATATATATATATATATATATATATATATATATATATATATATATATATATATATATATATATATGTATATATATATATATATATATATATATATATATATATATATATATATATATATATATATATATATATATATATATATATATATATATATATATATATATATATATATATATATATATATATATATATATGTATGTATATATATATATATATGTATATATATATATATATATAATGTGATTATATATGTATATATTTGTTGTTATATATGATATGTATTGTATATATATATAGATATATGTATAAACATATAACGGTTTTTCATTTTATAATATATATATACATAAAATATCTAATATATAAGAATACCTAATATATATAATCGCTTATGAATATATATATATATATTATAATGTTTATATAAGAATGATATATTCAGTATAAATAATATACTGTCTTTCGATAAAACAAAACAGTTATAAAACAAAATCTATCTTTTGCTACAATACAATCTCTTTAGCCAACACCGTACCCGGACCTCAGTATTTCAACGAAACTCCTCGGCTCATATCCGGCCGACAGGAGGCGGCAATTATATCCGACAAGGCCTTTGACCCAATCAAAATAGCCGGAGTGAGGTCGGTCGAAAGCTCAGGTGAGAAGAGGGAGAGGAAGAAGGGAGAGGAAGAGGTAAAATTGATTATACGCTGGCCCTTAATCGATCGTTTAGCGTCTGGGTGGACATGAACGAGACACCTTCCATGGTTTTTTTTTTTTAATTAAACATTATTTTATAACTGCAGTCAAGTCAAATCATTTCAGATGGAAGGAAGGGTTCATTGTTTGACTGGTGCTTGATTTACCAGATATATAAGAACTGGCGTTGCAATCACTAAGGTCATTTGGTGCTAAAGAGGAGTTTTGCAGTGCTTTATAAAATCTTTTTTTAATAACAATAAAATTATATTTTCTGACGAAACAAAATTAATTGATTAAGGTATTACCATGACCTTATAATCACAGCAATTACGGTCCATCCTGGCGTCGCAATTATAATGGTCATCGGTGCAAAAACAGCATTACAGTATGTGAAAAAATTATAAAATTCGACAGAGAAAAAAAGATAAATATTTACATCACTTGCTAAACCAAGGTGAGACTTTGAAGTGCATGCCTCACAAGGGGTGGGACCCTGTGAGGCATGCACTCAGCAGCTGCACTTTAAGCTAAGCCTGCAGGGTCAGCAGCCACTACATTATACAAGTGGCACTGGTGAGGCTCAAGCCCCTGCTACTGAGGGTGCCCTGGTTTGGCTGCTGATCTTACTTGCTAAACTATCATTGAGGCTGTTAAGAAAACATGCCTCACAAGGGTGGGACCCTGTGAGGCATGCACTCCACAGCTACACCTTAAGCTCAGCCTGCATGGTCAGTAGCCAGTACAGGGTACAGGTAGCACTGGTGAGGCTCAAGCCCCTGCTACTGAGGGTGCCCTGGTATTGGCTGCTGATCTTACTTGCTAAACCAAGGTGAGGCTGTGAAGTGCAGGCCTCACAAGGGGTGGGACTCTGTGAGGCATGCACTCCACAGCTAAACCTTAAGCTCAGCCTGCATGGTCAGTAGCCAGTACAGGATACATATAGCACCCATGAGGCTCAAGCCTCTACTAGTGAGGGTGCCTTGGTATTGGCTGCTTATCTTACTTGCTAAACCAAGGTTAGGCTGGAAATGCATGCCTCACAAGGGGTGGGACCCTGTGAGGCATGCACTCCACAGCTAAACCTTAAGCTCAGCCTGCATGGTCAGTAGCCAGTACAGGGTACAGGTAGCACTGATGAGGCTTAAGCACCGGATATTGAGGGTGCCCTGGTATTTGCTGCTGATCTTACTTGCTAAACCAAGGTGAGTCTGTGAAGTGCATTCCTCACAAGGGGTGGGACCCTGTGAGGCATGCACTCCACAGCTAAACCTTAAGCTCAGCTTGCATGGTCAGTAGCCAGTACAGGGTAGAGGTAGCACTGGTGAGGCTCAAGCCCCTGCTAGTGAGGGTGCCCTGGTATTGGCTGCTGATCTTACTTGCTAAACCAAAGTAGAGACTGTGAAGTGCAGGCCTCACAAGGGGTGGGACTTTTTGAGGCATGAACTCCACAACTAAACCTTTTTTGTCAGCCTGCATGGTCAGTAGCCAGTACAGGATACAGGTAGCACTGGTGAGGCTCAAGCCCTACTAGTGAGGGTGCCCTGGTATTGGCATCTAATCTTACTTGCTAAACCAAGGTGAGGCTGTAGAAGTGCATGCCTCACAAGGGTGGGACCCTGTGAGGCATGCACTCCACAGCTAAACCTTTTGCTCAGCTTGCATGGTCAGTAGCCAGTACAGGATACAGGTAGCACTGGTGAGGCTCAAGCCTCTACTAGTGAGGGTGCCTTGGTATTGGCTACTGATCTTACTTGCTAAACCAAGGTGAGGCTGTGAAATGCATGCCTCACAAGGGGTGGGACCCTGTGAGGCATGCACTCCACAACTAAACCTTAAGCTCAGCCTGCATGGTCAGTAGCCAGTACAGGGTACAGGTAGCACTGATGAGGCTTTAAGAACCAGATAGTGAGGGTGCCCAGGCATTGGCCTCTGATCTTACTTTGCTAAACCAAGGTGAGGCTTAGAATGCATGCCTCACAAGGGTGGGACCCTGTGAGGCATGCACTCCACAGCTAAACCTTAAGCTCAGCCTGCATGGTCAGTAGCCAGTACAGGGTACAGGTAGCACTGGAAGGGATGGTAACTCTCTCATTTAGATTTGATGCCTTTATGACAGATTCCGATTCCTTTATTACAGATATACCGAAGTCCATTTTCGGTCCAACAGTTGCAGTATGTCCAACATCCAATTGAATCGCAATACTACTAGAGCAGCAATTATTCTAACCGCTAGTAGTACCATGACGAAATTGTACATTACATCAAAGCAATGCGCTAACATGATTACTGTATACAGTTGAAAGCACTCAACTAATGCTTAGTTATGGGTTATGAAACACGACCCCGAGCTCTGGTAAAACCAGCCTCAGAGAGCTCCGGAGTCCACAAAGAGCTGCTGAAGCTTCAAGTCTCTCTCAAGTCTCAGTTCTCTCTCTCTCTCTCTCTCTCTCTCTCTCTCATCAGAGGTGCCTCACACTGAGTGACCTGGGGCAACCCGAACGAACTGTAAGGTAAGGTCTCTCTCTCCGTTGCAGATTGCGAGGGGGCAAAGCCACGAAGCCACTGAATGTTTTGATCTTGGAATTCTTCGAGCCTCAGAGACCTCCGGAGTCCACAAGCTGCTGAAGCTTCGAGTCCGCTCTCTCTCTCTCTCTCTCTCTCTCTCTCTCTCTCTCTCTCTCTCTCCGTTCCAGACTGTGAGGGAACGAAGCCACGAAGCCGTTGAATGTTCTGATCTTGGAAATCTTCGAAGACTTCTCCCGGGGGAGAGGAAGGAAGCAACGAAGCGGCGATTGATATTAAATGCATCCTGCCATCAGTTGTCATTACATTTCGATTAAATGGAATCGCGTTTTATAATGTGTCAGCAAGAATCCTTTGTTCCATTCTCTTTGTTCTTTCCAGATAAGTTTCATTTTCATCTGCTTTCAATCTGCATTTTTAGTTTTCTGTAGAAGAAAACTGTTGTGACGGGTTTGTCTGTCCGTCCGCATTTTATCTGGCTGCACTTTTTCTGTCAGCCCTCAGATCTTAAAAACTACTGAGGCTAGGTTGACCATCCATCTTCCAGTCATCAAACATGCCAAATTGCAGTCCTCTAGCCTCAGTAGTTTAGATTTTATTTAAGGTTGCATTTAACCATAATCGTACTTCTGGCACCGATATAGATGCCAACAACAGGCCAGCACCGGACCGTGGTTGAGTTTCATGGACCGCGGCTGAAAGTTTCATACAGCATTATGCGCTGTACAGAAAACTGGATTGCGCCGAAGAAACTCCGGCGCATTTTTACTTGTTCTCTATTAAGAATACTCTAGATTTTCGCGGGAGTGTCTGTGTCCCAGTGTCTGAATCCTTGAGGACCATCTAATTCCACGGACATTATCAACAAAGATATCATTTTCATTCTCCAACGCCCCCGATAAAGATTCTCTCTCTCCCAAGTCAAATGGGTTCATTAGAGATTTTTTTATCTCAACAGGAAGACTTCGTAGAGTCACAAATTCAGTATTTGGAAAAACTTCCCTTTTCATTTCAGTCTTCCTTTAACTAGTCCCACTGTATTTTTGTAGCTTCTACAAGACCCGAAACTAAATATGTAATAATGTGTGTATATGTATATATCATATATATAAATATATATATATATATATATATATATATATATATATATATATATTATATATATATATATATACATATACATTATATATACATATACATTATATACATATTTAGTTTCACGCGTCTTGTAAAGCTACAAAGTACAGTGGGGATAGGTAAAGGAAGCCTGAAATGAAAAGGAAACTTTCCAAATAATCTTACTGAATTTGTGACCTTCACAGTCTTCCTGTTGGGGATGAAAAAATCTCTAATGAACCCCATTTACTTGGGAGAGAGAGAGAGAGAGAGAGAGAGAGAGAGAGAGAGAGAGAGAGAGAGAGAGAGAGACAGAGAGAGAGTGGTGAGAATGGAAATGATATATATATATATATATATATATATATATATATATATATATATATATATATATATAAATATATATATATATATATATATATATATATATATATATATATATATATATATATATATATATATATATATATATTTCAGAAAATATGGCTGCTTCAAATTCTAAAGGACACATATATGCATTTCATAGCTTCAATGCTTTAAGATGTGATGGAAGAATTTATGGAGTCAGATGAAACTAGGTCGAGAGACTCGAGTAAAAAAATCTTTGTATTCAGCAAATAGTTTGATTCTCAGCAATGTTGCCGGTCGTGATCTTCCGAAGTGTTATGTATATTCGTGAGTACGTGCGTTAATTTGATCTAGATTATGCCAAAATCTGCCCTAAAAGTGAGTTTGATCGTTCATTAACGTGATAGAACTGCAGTTGTCTAGACGTAGCTTTGGAGAGGATCCAGGCTTTTGAATCGGCAGATAAGGTAGAGTTTGAAATCTCTGTTTTTATGGGAGGAAATTGAACTTGTGATTTTTTACCATGATTTTCTAATCATTATGAACTTTTGAACTGGTGTGAGAGATTTAATATGAATATTCATACCTCTTTCATATTATTATTTTGTCATGTTTCGTTTGCCATATCTTGGCTATGCATTTTACACTTTCCATTATTGTGTTTTGCATTTCATATATTTTTGGGAGTTTTCTATCATGTTTAATTCCTCCGACAGATGTCTGTGGACAGAGTGGATAGTGTGGACTGTTTCGAATAACATGTGGTAGACTGTTTTTTTTGACATGACTAGTTATTGATTTGGGGAGTATGTGTGAGTTTGGATATTTTTCAGGCTATTAGCCATAGTGAGACTTCTTTAATCCGAAGTGTTTTACAGTTCAGAGTTTAGTTATCTAACTCGATAATTCATTTATTATGCATTTTAATCTTTGCTTTGTTTTATTCATTTCTTGTTGGGTTATTTGAATAATAAACCTATTTTTTGTAGAAACTATTGTGTTTCTTTAAATGGTCCATTTAATTGATTTGGTGAGAATGAGTGAGATTCGGGTGGGTGAACTTTGGAAAAGATGAGAGAGAGAGAGAGAGAGATACACGGTGAGAGAGAGAGAGAGAGAGAGAGGGGAAAAAAAATGGATGTAAGTGTTATCGTGGGCGAACTTTCATACGCCGTTTTCCTGAATAAAGATCGTTGGAGCACGTTACGTACACTTTCAAAAAGTGTTAATTCTGTTCCTTGTTACAGAATTAAATGGCGGCAGTGGTGTCTGAATTAAATGTTGGCAGCGGTGTCTCTGATTTTAAATGGTGGCAGCATGATTTTAATGTCTTTAATGATGGCGAAAGAGGGAGATTACTAATAGACTAATTGGTAACGTTGATACCCAAAGCGACTGGGCCGTGGCGTGATGTGGTTAACACTCAGTCTTAAGAGATAGCGAGTTTCATAGGGGTCGAGATTACGTGTGAAATACGGGGAATCCTTTTTTTTTCCGTTTCTATTCGAGTACTGGGAGTGGGGAGTTGTGAAATAGATCTGGATGATCTCTAGAGCAATTTTGGGGTTAACAAAATACCCAAATAAGTGTGAATAGTGGCGATTGTGAGTTAATTACGCAAAGTGATTATTCAACAATAATCGCGCTGCTGTTTTTTTTGCTTCGTCTTCGAGTGGGTGACGTCACAGGCTAGCACAGCTCTGTTTTCGGTTAGCATAGGTACTTCGTTTTCTGTTTCAAAATTGGTAAGTACCCCATTCTCGTAAGTTGCGCAGAAACGCTGTTTTCTGTTCTTCTTTTAGAGGGGGTAACTTGTGCCTTTCTCTAGTGTTCTTTTTGGTTTCTCTTTTTATGTTGTTACGCTCAGGGCGTGTGATTACTCACAAAATGCCGGACGATGCAGCAAGCACATCCCAATCAGTTGTGGTGCATAAAGTGACGAACATTAGTGCGGGAATTAGTAATTTTAAAGGGCTAGTTGATGGGAAGCCAACCCAAAACATAGAAACTTTCATTGAGTCAGTGAACAATTATCTGAATTCCAAGAAAATTACGAATGGCGCTGAAGCTTTAACAGAGGCTAAATCATTTCTGGATTTAGATAAAGGAGATATTGGGAAACGAGCACGCAGTTTCGGGTTCAGAAGGTGTAAAACTTGGAATGAACTGCAGAAATTTCTACGAGCTACTTATGGCGGAGTTCAACGTGAATGTGCAGTTCGGAATTTGCGAGAGTTTCTCAAAATAAAGAAGGGCAATGATTCACTAGTCACATACAGTGCGAATTTATTTGATGCAGTAGTTGAGTTAAAGAAATCTATAATAGGCTCTCCATGGGTAACTGGAAATAATATCTCCTTAGATAATTTTGAAAGATTGTTACACTTTGCTTGCCTTTTAACGTCGGTCCCAGATGTAATTGTAGATAGTTTTGATAAGAGAATTGATCAGGATACAGACGAATCCTTTTGTTTGCACAGATTAACAAAAATCTAGCAAAATACCCGACACTGGACAGTAGTTTTGTACAGGGAGGTGCAAAAATGTCAGCTGCGGTTTCCAAACCACAGAATAATGATAGTCGCTCGCATTCGGAAATGATGCAACAGCGAAGACATGTGCACGAGTAGAATCGAAGAAAATTCCAGAGAGATCAGTCACAACGATACGTTGTTTTAATTGTGATAAAATAGGCCATAGTAAATCAAATTGCAGAGTGAGATATTGTTCAGTTTGCAAATCTTCAGATCATGGATGGAGATTTTGCCCAGCCACAAAGAGTAGAGATTATTCAGGAAGTCACGGGAGGTTTTTCTAGATATGACAGGAGAATTCCACATGATGCAAGTTCTAGATACACAAAGGAACAGCAGAATTTTCACAAGATAAGTTCGAAAACGGACACAGGATAATGACTAATCAGGTCGAGAGTCACTAGAACCTAGGCCGATTGTACGTGGATTTTCTAATGGCAATGAAATTTCTATTTTCATTGATTCTGGTAGCTCAGTTAACTTAGTAAATGCTGACCTTTTTCACTCGAGGTTTCCAGAGTGCAAATTAGTCCCTTCTAGTGAGACAGTGTGTGATGTACAAGCGAGGAAACTGAATATTTTAGGTTCGTCATTTCTTACGCTTTGTATCGGTGGAAAGACAATAGTAGAATCATTTTTGGTCATAGAAGGATTAGCCTTAGGTGAAATGGTTTTGCTAGGACACCCTTCTTGTATGCGACATAACATCAACATTCTTACGGGAGTTCAGGGATTATAATAGGTGAGTCAGGTTGTTTTGTTCCATATATACACAGGAAAAAACTTGTGAGAAACCTAAGACACAGTCTGAGATCATTAGAGAGTGAAGATATTCAAAGATCTTTCAAAGGATTTTTGTTGGAAGATGTTGAATTGCAACCGCGAGTTCCTACATTAGTTAAAGTGTCGCTGAAAGAGAAAATTTTCCTTCTCAAGTGTGCGTTGTTGAGGGAACCGAGAAATTCAAAGACGTTGTGAGTACGGTGTCAGTGAATGAAATTTCAGTCGCAGGCGTGACTTCAGTAGAATTAGTTAGCTATCAAGACTCAGTGAAAAAATATCACAAGGGTACTTATGTAATTGATTTTGAAGAGTTTAATGAAGAGCATAAATTAGTGAGTTTTTGTGGAGACGGGAATATGTTTCCTAACGAGGAGCAACAGTTCCGAAGTCAGGTTCTACATGAACATTTGGCTAAAAGTTGATTATCCTGAGTATTCAGATAAAGTAGAGAAAGTGTTGAAAGAATATCTAGATATCATTGCTTTGAAGGGAGATAAATTAGGAGTTACAGATGTTTTAGAACATTCAATCCGCCTAGAAAAGGGTACAAATCCCATATATATTCCAGCATATCGAATTCCTTTTAAGATCAGAGAAGAAGTAGAAAAAGAAGTTCAGAAGTGGGAGTCGGAAGGCATTATCAGACCGTCCAATTCTCCGTTTAATTTTTCTTTGCTTGCAGTTCCTAAGAAAGACGGTAGTATCAGAGTTTGTGTAGATTTTCGTAAATTGAATGAAAAAACATGCCCAGATAGATATCCGGTAGCTTGTTTGCCTGATTTGTTTGTTGAGATCGGTGGCAAGAATATATATTCATCTATAGATCTTATGCAAGGGTTTTTACAGGTTCCCTTTGTGAGTAGCCGTAAATATACAGCATTTTCGGTACCAAAGGGACATTACGAGTTTAATAGGATGCCTTTTGGATTACAAGGGTCCCCAATAACATTTACTAGACTGGTTAACACAGTACTTCATGGTTTGTTAGGAAAGTCGGTGTTTGTGTACATGGATGACATTCTCATATGCACAGATACAATTGAAGAACATCTAAAGGTGTTAAAGAAGTCCTCAAGCGATTACGGTTCGCTGGTTAAAGGTCAAATTGGCCAAATGTGAGTTTCTGAAGAGAAAAATTGTCTATTTAGGACATGTTATCTCTAAAGAGGGAGTTAGAGTGAATGATGAGAAAGTTAAAGCCATTGTGAATTTTCCAGTTCCCAAAACCAGGAAACAGATTCGTTCGTTCCTAGGTATGTCGGGTTTCTTTCGCCGTTTTGTGCGGAATTTTTCTACAATAGCGTCTCCATTGACAGATTTGTTACGAGAAGACGTTAAGTTTGTTTGGGGTGATAGTCAACAATTAGCTTTTGAGAAGCTTAAGAACGCTTTGGTGAACCCACCAGTTTTGAAGTTTCCAGATTTTAGTCAACCGTTCACCTTAGTGACTGACGCGAGTCAGGAAGGTATAGGTGCGTGTTTGATGCAGAAATTTGAGGGGAAATTACACCCAATTGCTTTTTATAGCAGAAAGTTCAAAACGCGTGGTAGTAACGAAAGGCTGATGTCAGTTGTGGACAAGGAGGCTTTCGCAGTCGTCTCTAGCCTTGTTCATTTTAAGATGTTGTTGTTGGGAAATAAAGTTGAGATTTTTACAGATCATCAACCGTTGTTAGAGCTTTTAATAAGCCAAATTTGTCGCCCAAGAGAGCACGTTGGTTCCTAACATTGAGAGATTTTGATGCAAACCTCAAATACATTGAAGGTAAGCATAATGTAGTTGCAGATGCATTGAGCAGATATTTTCCGGTCGAGGATGAGGAAATACACACCGAATCCTGTGTGGGAGAAGAGAGTAAATATTTGGTGTCTAATGTCTCTGATATTAGTAGTTCTGAGAGATCGCATGTAGAGGACATACACGTTTCTACAGTGCATACTTCGGGGAGAAATAGTGAGTCGGCAGTCTCGGGAGAGATTGTTATTCGTGATAGTGAGAGTAACGCAGTGTGTTATATTACGGGTGAAAATGTCACTTGGGACATAGGCTTGCTGGAACAAAAGCAAGATGAAGATAAATTGTTGTCAGATGCTAAGGCATTTCTTAAGGGAGTTTCACCGAAGAAAGGGTATAAGTTGCCTTTTTCTGGTCTAGAGTTGGAGAATAATTTATTGGTGAGAAAAGTTAAGTATAACTTGCAGAAGTACTCGAAGCATGGGTGAGATTACACAAATCATCGTGCCAGAGAGTCTAGTACCACAAGTTCTAGACATTGTACATTGTAAATTTGGTTCTCCTCATTTGGGTGTAGACAAGACGTATGAAAACGTCAGGTCAAAGTTCTTTGGAAAAATATGTTTTCCGCAGTAGAAGCCTTTGTGAAGAAGTGCGCTATTTGCAATGCGAATAAGCCAGCGACGACAGTGTCGTGTCGTTTGGGTTCATATCCCATACCACATAGGCCGTTTCAGAGAGTGCATATGGATATTCTGGGTAACTTCTCAGAGTCCGCTTATGGTTATAGACATTTATTAGTAGTTGTTGATGAGTTGACTCGCTTTGTCGAGATTTTCCCACTGAAGTACAAATCAGCTGAGGAAGTTGCTATAGCGTTCTTTAAGGGGATAATTTGTCGATATGGTGTTCCTGAATGTCTGATCACAGACAATGGTAGGGAGTTTATTAATAAGACTTTAGACGGTCTTGCTAATTTGTTGGGGATAAAGAAAGTATCTATAATCCCGTATAGACCTGAAGCAAATGGGTTATGTGAGAGGGCGAATCGGAAAGTAATCGAAGCTTTGCGCATGACGGTGGGTAGGTTCCGATACACATTGGGACAGATCTTTGGATGAAGTGCGATATAGTATCAATACTATGATGAATGACACAATTAAGATATCTCCAGCAGAAGCTTTGTATGGATACAAGTTGAAAGGACCTTTTGATTTGTTACCAGAGCGAGTTCAGGGTGATGTTACGGTCACTTCGTTGATAAATACAGCGAGAGAAAGATTTGCACGTATCAGTAAAGAACTTGAACTTAGTTCGCGTGCAATGGTAGAGAAAAGTAACGCGAAATCGAGGGGAGTAGCTTTTTCGATGGGTGATAGAGTGTTTGTTAAAGTGAATGTTCGGAATGATCTGAATTATAAATTAAGTCCGAAGTTCCACGGACCTTTTGAGATTGTAGAGATCAAAAGAGGGAATAGATTTGTAGTTAAAGATGTAAACACTGGAGTGACGAAATTGACCCATATTTCAAAGTTAAAGAAAGTTGGGATGTAATGGAACATTTGTATATAGTCATGTAGTGGAACGTTTGTATATAGTTAGAGGGATAAATGGGTTGATATTTGTATATATATGATATTTTTTTATTTTTTTTTTTTTTGTCTCTTGTTCATTTTAGATGTTGAAGTTCTTAATCATTTGTTTTGAATGATTTTAGAGGTTGAGACATGGGCTAATTTCATACGAGATTTGACCCGTGTGTTAGTGTGTTATGGTGTTATTGTGTTATGATGTGTTTTGTCATCTGACGCAATATCTTTGTTGTTTAAGATTATTTTTTTTGGGAGGTACTTAGTATATCGGACCGAACAAGTCTGATTTTTTTCGGGTTGGGAGATCGTATTTGAGTATTTGGATTTTTTTCCAGTTTCTTTTTTTTTAATGAAGGGAGCTGTATTGTGAGTAATTGTAGTTGTTAAGATCGTGGGAGCGATTGCCATTACGTCAATTGCTATTTTGTTGAGAGTTAGTCAGGTGTTGCGAAATATTTGCTAACCGAGTAGAACTTTCATGTCTTTTACGAGATATGATACCTTTTAGTGTTTGGATAGGATTCTCAGTATTTTTTTTGTTGGATGTTTTTTTTATGAGTGAGTTCCGTAGAGTTATTGTGCTTAATAGTGAGTTGATTGTGATATTCTGAGATACACACTTGGAATTAGTTCACATTGTGAGTGTTTACTTTTGCATTAGTAGTTTTGTTTGGTTCAGTAACATGAAACCTTTTTGTTATTAGACCTTTTTCGAGTGTTTTTGGAGACTCAGTAGTGACATGGGATAGATTAGAGACCATGTTCATTTTGGGAGATCAATATCAAGGTTCGGGAGTTGATTATAAGACAGGTTGTACTTTAGTTAGAGAGAAGTGTGTGTGTGACAGTAGTATTTTCCAGTTGCGAGTTGTGTCTGTGGGTGGTTGTGAATTATCATTAGTTCATGGACAGACTCCGACAGAATGTGACTTTAGACAGTTCCTGCGAGATTACCACATTGAGTCCACCAGAACTCTTCCTGCCATGTTTTTGCAAGGAGTATGCAGTTACAATGATGTGCCAGAACAACAAGTCGACAACATTCGTTCTTCGAGGGTCCAAGCTGTTTGATTCATCCTGCAGAATCCTGTCTCACGGAATTTCTCGTACTTAGCCGTGCTGTATTCAACAGTTCCGAGAAGATAATTATGCGTCATACGCATAACGAGCATTTGGTTAGTGGCGGTACCTACAACCAAGGTGCCAATGACGGTTCCACCGTTGGAAGACATCGACGATTCCGTGATGTTCGAGTATCAGGAATATATTATGCCGACAATTTTAATTGTCTTAATAGCTATTTTACTGATAATTCTTGTTGTGGGAGTAGTAAAGCTTATTCGTGTTTGTAAGATTACATGTAAAGGCTCTAAGAACTCAACCCCAGTGACTTTGGAAGTGCGTCATGAGAGCAGTCCTTAAAGCTGCAGTGCAGTAGACATTGCTAATTGAGCATAGCTCTATTCTGTTATGTTTTATACATATGCTTTTGTTTTAGTTTGCCGTTAAGGAGAGCGAGACGCTCTTATGTGGTGGCCGAGCTCTCAGAAAATATGGCTGCTAAATTTTTAAAGGACACATATATGCATTTCATAGCTTCAATGCTTTAAGATGTGATGAAAGAATTTTTGGAGTCAGATGAACTAGGTCGAGAGACTTGAGGTAAAATCTTTGTATTCAGCAAATAGTTTGATTCCTCAGCAATGTTGCCGGTCAGGTGATCTTCCGAAGTGTTATGTATATTCGTGAGTACGTGCGTTAATTTGATCTAGATTATGCCAAAATCTGCCCTAAAAAGTGAGTTTGATCGTTCATTAACGTGATAGAACTGCAGTTGTCTAGACGTAGCTTTGGAGAGGATCCAGGCTTTGAAAAAATCGGCAGATAAGGTAGAGTTTGAAATCTCTGTTTTTATGGGAGAAATTGAACTTGTGATTTTTACCATGATTTTCTAATCATTATGAACTTTTGAACTGGTGTGGGAGATTTAATATGAATATTCATACCTCTTTTATATTATTATTTTGTTATGTTACGTTTGCCATATCTTGGCTATGCATTTTACACTTTCCATTATTGTGTTTTGCATTTCATATATTTTTGGGAGTTTTCTATCATGTTTAATTCTTCCGACAGATGTCTGTGGACAGAGTGGATAGTGTGGACTGTTTCGAATAACATGTGGTAGACTGTTTTTTTTGACATGACTAGTTATTGATTTGGGGAGTATGTGTGAGTTTGGATATTTTCAGGCTATTAGCCATAGTGAGACTTCTTTAATCAGAAGTGTTTTACAGTTCAGAGTTTAGTTATCTAACTCGATAATTCATTTATTATGCATTTTAATCTTTGCTTTGTTTTATTCATTTCTTGTTGGGTTATTTGAATAATAAACCTATTTTTGTAGAAACTATTGTGTTTCTTTAAATGGTCCATTTAATTGATTTGGTGAGAATGAGTGAGATTCGGGTGGGTGAACTTTGGAAAAGATGAGAGAGAGAGAGAGAGAGCGATACACGAGAGAGAGAGAGAGAGAGAGAGAGAGAGAGAGAGAGAGAGAGAGAGAGAGAGAGAGAGAGAGAAAGAGAGAAAGAGGATGTATTATTATCGGAGCGAACTTTTTACGTCTTTTTCCTGAATAAAGATCGTTGGATCACGTTACGTACACTTTCAAAAAAGTGTTAATTCTGTTTCCTTGTTACATATATATATATATATATATATATATATATATATATATATATATATATATATATATATATATATATATATATATATATATATATATATATATATATATATATATATATATATATATATATATATATATATATATATATAAATCTATGAGTGCGCTATTCGAGCACAAGATACGATAATCAATTTCTAAGTTACATGAAATTAAGTTACTCTGATGTATGGGAGCCATTCGCCAGCGCATTACGATTAAGTCATTCATTTCCTGGTATTGATAATGGATCGAATTGATATGATGATAGATTTGTATTATTCGACTGTT